>NW_023270807.1:58753879-58828681 GCF_011800145.1 Mirounga leonina | reverse complement strand
ATCTATCTATCTATCTATCTATCTATCTATCTATCTATCTATCTATCATCTTTCTATCTATCATTTCTTAAGTGGCACATTATTCTTGTGTGATATCCTTCTTTAAATGTAAAGGAAAAATAAATTATAGTATATATTACATTTTCCCTCCCAGACTTTCTCAAACATCTGCAATGTAAAATTCAACTTCTATGTTTGTAACTGTTGCTTGGCAAATAATGCCAACTTATGAAATATATTCTTGTTATATTAAATTATATGATAAAAAGATAAAATATATGTTACTTGCTTTTTGC
Source organism: Mirounga leonina (assembly GCF_011800145.1). NCBI lineage: Eukaryota > Metazoa > Chordata > Mammalia > Carnivora > Phocidae > Mirounga > Mirounga leonina. Next base: position 58,828,385 of record NW_023270807.1, on the reverse strand, counting down.
TTTCTGTTTTTGTTTTTCTAACTAAGTATATGTGTATATATACTTTTTTATGAAAAACATGGTGAGGATATTAATATTCATTTCTGGACTGATCTTTCCATTCTTGGCAACATATTTTTTTCTGGGAGGTAATAATTCTGTTACTTCCATTTACTTAATTTTATCAATTACTATTTTTTCCTCTTAATTTGCTGCATCAACTTTTCAAATACATAGAAATACCTTACTTTTCTACAAATGCCTAAATTTATCCGATAATCTGCCAGTTGCAAGGCCCACCAGTCTCCTGTTGTAATCTGCAACCGGAAGTAGTTTTAAAAGTCTGATGCTAAATTGTGGTTCTGGGACTCCTATCTACTATTCTCCTGTGTTGGATGCTTATTTCTTTTTAAATGCAATGTCCTATTTTTTCTTGGTTTTATGCTTTATTTTCTGAAGAAGACTCCTTCAGTTGATTCACAAGGAAGACTACATAGTATATAACACTGTTAGTCTTTTTACATCTTAAAAGTATTTTTACTCAACTCTTGCTATTAATTAATTGTTTGGCTTAATACGTCAGTTTATAAAATATATTTGTTACATTCATTACATATTAAATATAATAAATGTCTTTATTTTGTTTTTTGTTTCCTGTTTCTGTTCCCTTAGGTTTTTTTGTGTTTTTCTTTTGCTTATTTTCCACATGTTTGATTCTTTGCTCCCTTTGAACCCTTCTGCTAATTTGATTTCTAAATTTTAGTTATCATGTTTTAAAATCTTTAAAGGTGTCTCTTATCCTCAAAACCTTCATCATAGCATTACTTTCATGTCTTATGGCAGCAATATATCTTATTTCTCTGAATAGGATCAGTACATTAAGTTTTGCTCTGCTCCCTGCGCCCCCTTCTTCCTTCTGAATGTGTGGTTTGTCTCTTTATTTTAGTTTGTATTTCATCCCTAAGGATCTACTTAAATATCTGGTGATCTTCGACTCTCCTTGTTTAAGGTCACTGAAAAGTGAAGAAGCTCTGACTGTATCTGTGCAAGAATGTGTGAAAGACATGCTCACAATTTTACGTGTGATTCAGTCTTCTCATTTGGAGATTCCCATGTCTCAGATGTGATGGTCTTTTTCCAGGGGCAGTTCAGTTTTTGCAAGATTTGGGGATGGGGACCATGAACTACCTATGTCTGTCTACTTTGTTAAGAACGTACAATGGAGAAGAGGATACCAAAAGTTAATAGCTACATTGGTATTATACCATTAAGTATAGCTTCAAACCCCATGTCCCATGCCTGTGAGTTTGGTGTCCTGTGATGTCTGGGGTCCTTTGGTTCAATTTCCCCTGTGAGAAAACCTCTGTTTTCTTATGGAGGACATGGAAGTTTAGTTTCTGGTTACTTGGTACACGATTCTCTGTTTTCTTTAAGTTTTGAATATCTCAGGGATTCTGTAAAGAAACTGATTTCCATGTTAGTCTCTCCCTTTCCTGCTTAGACTGTAAATTCTTTGGCTCTCAGAAGTCAAGTCACGTTCTTTTTCCTAGTTTTTATCTTTCAAAGAATTTTAAATATTTTATTCATTTTTTTCCTCTCTCTAGTTCTCGTCTTTGCAGTATAACACTTTTCTTTGAAAGATTTATTTATTTATTTATTTATTTGAGAGACAGAGAATGAGAGAGAGCAAGCACATGAGAGGGGGGAGGGTCAGAGGGAGAAGCAGACTCCCTGCTGAGCAGGGAGCCCGATGCGGGACTCGATCCAGGGACTCCAGGATCATGACCTGAGCCGAAGGCAGTCGCTTAACCAACTGAGCCACCCAGGCGCCCTGCAGTATAACACTTTTATTCCTCTAATACCAATTTATAAGACTGGGGAAAGAAGAACATATAAAATATGTTTTCCTGGAAGCCTCTATTTCTATTCTCCTTATAGAAAGATCCCAACCATTATTACGGCTTTAAAATTGTCAAATATGCAGTTAACTGCAAAAACAGTCACTTTATTTATAACGTCACTACTATCCTGCAGCTTTCAATGTCTGTGGTATACCTGACATCTCACTGGATGATCTATTACTACTACACATGGTACTAACTTAAACACAAACTTACTAATTCTCCAACTTCCCACTCCATTTCATGTTTCTCCACGTTAATGGACATTTGAGTTGTTTTGAGTTTTAAAATGTAATGAGTAGTATTACTATAAATATTTTTGTACATGAACTTTGTGAGATATATTCGTAATATCTTAGGAACTTATTTAGGTATGAAATTCCTGATTTAAATGTGTTGTTTGATTATTGCTGCCATCTTTAGATCATGTCTAGAATCGTCTGAAGTTGCAACTGAACCAGAAATTGAAAATGACTCAATCCCATAACAGACAGTTAATGCTGTTTGCCAGTTGGGAGTTATTTCAAATAAATCACTTACTCATTGCTTTTGCTTCTGCATGTTGTTTGGGATTCTCAAAAAATGGACACTGGGATCTATGAGGGAATGTCAAAGGTGAGCATTCCAGGAGATCCAACAGGATGTTGCAAGGCTTCTGAGGGCCAAGATTAGATATCTCAAAATATCACATCTGCCTTCTTCAGTTGTTCCAGCCAGTTGCAAAGGGCAGGCTGAGTCAACAGCAATAAGATAAGGTTTGAATGCTAGGATTGGGAGGCCATCTTTGGAGACCAGCTACCAAATATATTACTTTTTGTAAACATCCCAACAGTTTTCCAAAACAGATGCATCAATATATGGATGCTCCAGGCCCTCCACACCCTCATTAGTTCTTGAAACTTTCAGTACTTTTAATCGTAGCCATGTTGGTGAGTGTGTATAGCCATATTATTGAGATTTTAATTTGTATTTTCCTAATGAGTATTTTGCTGAGGAACTCCAAGTGTGACCACTTGACTGTGTGGTCTATTTAAATTTGTGCCTATTTTTTTATTACTTTGTTTTATTTATTTTTCTTATTTGCAGGAAACTCTTTATATATTTGAAATACATATTCTACATCAAATATATCTCTCTCATACACTCTTGTATGTGGTTTGTCTTTGCATCCTGATAATGTTGTCCATTTATGAAAAACAGTTCCTAATTACAATAAAATCCAAAATATTTTTTCTTTTATATCTAGTATTTTTATATTCTATTTAAGAAATTTTGTGACCTACTCCAGGGTCATACAAATATTTTAGAAAGTTTAATTCTAGAAACATTATATTTTATGTTTATTTTATTAGGATCTACAATCCACTCAAATTATGTTTTCTATTTAATTTGAGGCAGGAATAAAGGTTCACTTCATTCCATACAAAACTTTAACTGTTCCAAATTTCAGTGGAACTTTTGGCATAAATCTGGTGACTATATATGTTCAGGTCTATTTCTAAAATTTCAATTATCTTTTTGTAGTCCATCTGTCTATATGCTTTGTACATGCTTTGTTATACTGTATTTTTTTTCCCAGGTACCTATGTTGGTGGTATTTTAACCTCTAAAGAAAGTATAGATGACAAAGTCTAAGTAATTTGCACAAAATTAACAACTGGCAAGTGATGGAACAAGGCTTCATGTCCTGCCTGTTTGCCTAAATAATCTGTGTCATTGATACTTCCTAATACAAATTTCTGTGATAATAATATTACTTTCACACAGAGTTATGGTGCAAATCAAACAGAATAACAAATGAATCCTTTACTAGCTGGAAAGCACTAAAAAAACAAACAAATTATTAAGAAAGATGTATTTTTTATTGGCTCAGAAGACATCAGTTGTGAGTCTTGTTTATATTAGTTATATGGCATTGCATAAAGTACTTACATTTCCTGTGACAGAGAATATTTGCCTTCAAACTATCTTAAATTCTTGGCATAAAATTAGACTATACATTTTCTAACATCCTTCGTAGTTACTTATGACTATGTGGTTAAATTTTGGCCAATGAAACATGGTCAGTGAGGTGCGGGGGTGGCTCAGTCGATTAAGCATCTGCCTTTGGCTCAGGTCATGATCCCAGGGTCCTGGGATCGAGCCCCGCATTGGGCTCCCTGCTCAGCCAGGAGCCTGCTTCTCCCTCTCCTCCCTGATAGTGCTCGCTCTCACTATCTCTGTCACTCTCTCTCAAATAAATAAATAAAATCTTAAAAAAAATATATGGGCAGCAGGGATATACAGCTCTTCCAGTGCCACCCAGTGAAAGCTTCCCATGCATTTTCCCTCATCATCTACCTTGCTTAATGTTCTGGTTGGATAATAATACACAGGAAAAACTCAGAAACCAAAGCTGAAAGAGTCAGAGTTTTCATCAGCCTGCATTCCAGAATGTCTATGTGAACCAGAAAACTTCCCCTCATACTGATTCCTGCAAGCTTCTATCAGAAACACCAGGACCAAGAAATAAATGTCTGTCAAATTAACTCTCTCGGATTTCAGAGTTTACCTATTTTATAGTATATACTGTATACTATTCGCATTTAATCTGTATAGTATTTTGCATTTAGTTTGGTACCCATATAAAACCCTTTCTGAATATTTTTAAAAATGTAAAATTTACCCTTTTGTGTAAGTTTGTTTTTTCTTATACTAGTTATAACATTTATGAATCATATATCATAGCAGTAGCAAAAAAAAAAAAAAAAAAAAAAACCCAAAAAACAAAATCAAACCCCACAGCACTATCTTTGTATCACAAAGAGAAAAATAAGCTCTTATAATAAACAAGTAGGTGCTTATAGTAAATTTTAGACAAAATGCATATTGAAACATACTCCCTCATTTCTAAGTCTATTGCCTTTTATTATATGTTAGAAATCCTAAAATTAATTAGAACTGCACAAATGATAAAAATAAAATCCCCAAACTACAAGCTTTGGTTTCAGCACCAATCCAGATATCTAGATACACTAATATGAAATTTTATATCGCACTTCCAAGTTGAGAATAGCTTCTCTGGGGCACTTATACTGGAGTTTTACATTGGGGCTCTTTTCTGGGATAAAAAAAAATATATATTGTTTATAGAAGCATTCATGTGTAAAATGTAGCTCAGAAAAATATTCTATAAACTTAAGCATACAATTTTCCATTTTAAAATGACTGGCTCCATTTTTTTTTTTTTTTTTTACTTTGTGGAATAGTTAAATGGTCAAGTGTTCAAAAAGACTAAGGAAAGTAGCATATTAATTCTTGATTTATTTGCATCACTTTTTCCCTCTTTTTATCAGCATGAGTCATAAAAAATAAAAAGTAGCTTATAAGACGTAGTTCTGTGGCTGTTCCGTCTCTCTCATCGGCAGTACAATTGACGGTGGTGCGAGCATTCCAGCAGTTGCCTGGGGGGCTCTGTCAAAGATTAATCTGCTGAGGATAAACTGTCTTTAACACATTGCTCTTTCATAATCTCTTAGATTTCTGTGATATCACATTATATTACAACTCCTACTTCAAAGATCTCAGAGTGCTTCACAGATGTCATATATTTCATTCTCGAACTCCCTCCAAGGTCAAATCTACAAAAAAAAATTATTTCCCCTTTTTTGTGACGGGATTTCTCTAAACACACAGCAACCATAATGAAGTGTTCCGCATAAATAACTCTCAACTGACAATCACAATTATGAGGAGGAATATGCAAAAGTAAAAGTAATCATAAGATAACTGAATTTTTAGTTGTAATAAATTTTCCAATTATATCATCATGATTATTAAGATAATTGATGAGAAAATTTTACAAAACCTTCATTATTCAGTTATATGCATCCTTTAAAATTAATTCTTACAAAAATAGTTTCGCTATTTTTTTTTTTCCCCAAAACAAGGCAGTATGCTCTCATGGAAAATAAATTCGATTTGTTTTGAATTGAATCAGCTTTCTATTTTGAATCTGACACTAGCCATCTATCTTCAATATGAGGATCATCAACTAAATATTGAGTTTTGTGCACCATAAACTATAACTGAAATTAATCCAACCCAATGGATAAAATGGGAGATAGGAAAATATTTATGTATACATGTATATATTTTTATTTAAAATTGCAGGAAATAAGGACAATATATAATAGCTACCTTTTGATGAGCATCTACTCTGCATCAGAAAAAAAAAATGAATAAACTCTATTCACCAGCAAAAACAAAAGTAGTATTTTGTAGGGTGGGATATTGAGGATCAAGTGGGCTTAGTGACTTTCAAATTCATCTAATAAGTGGATTAGCTTAAATGTGAATCAGCGATCACTAACATTTGAATTTTCTGTGATATTCTAATGACATCTGTTATGCAATGAATATCTCATATAGTTTAAGGGAGAAAGCCAGAAATATATATAAAATTGCCTTCAAAACTAATGGGCATTTATGCTGAAATGCCCACTATTCTCAACCAGCAACAGTAGTCTTGGTCCTGAACAAATGTTCACAGTCCTGGCACACAGTAGACCAGGTTTATTTAGCTTTAATGAAACACAGATGACAGCCCATAGAGCACACACATCAGAAGAGCAGATGTCTCCTGACTTTCAGGGCAGCTTCTCATTGTCTTCATTACTTGGTACTGAGTCACACATGGTCAAAAGAGACTCAGCCAAGTAGATGAGGAACTACTCTTCAGTTTAGGGAATTGTCATCGCTGGCACCCCTTTAGGTCTTACTTTGCTGGTCACACAACCTTCTCAGAATGACATGAGTAGCCCCTATTCTCTAGCTTAGCAACATTGTATCATTTAATGGTTACTCATCAATTCTACATTATAAATTATCAATCTGAGCAGCCAGATGGCTACACGGCAACCTCAGCAGGATTGTCATTTATTTTGTAGCTGATATATTCCTATATATTGCTTGAGTAAGGGATACAAGAAAGATTATAGGGAGAGTCAAATTCTCAGGCATTCTTGATGTTAGAGGAAAATCTATAGGACAGTTGTTTAACCATTCCTTTTCAGATCCTATCAAGCTTATGCACTTGACTTAATTGGAAATACATAAAGCCAATTCCTTTCTGCCAAGGGCTCCCATAGATGCTGCTTCTAATCTTCTATTGAAGTGTTAGATTGTTTGTTTTCTCTTCATACAAATTCTATTCACATATACGTCTAATCTGCTCTTTTCAGGTTGGAAAATGTTCCAAGGGTAAAGATCTCATGCAAAAGAAAAAAAATAATAAAGTTAGAGACAGAGGACCTATGTTCTTAACTTTAGGACATCAAGGAAATTTGAACTCTCTGATTCTTTTTTTTTTTTAAAGATTTTATTTATTTATTTGACAGAGAGATAGAGAGAACAAGTAGGCTGAGAGGCAGGCAGAGGGAGAGGGAGAAGCAGGCTCCCCACTGAGCAGGGAGCCCGATGCGGGGCTTGATCCCAGGTCCCTGAGATCATAACCTGAGCCGAAGGCAGCCGCTTAACCGACTGAGCCACCCAGGTGCCCCGAATTCTCTGATTCTTAATCCGTACAATAAATGGGATTGACTAGATGATATCAAAACCTATTTATAAATCAAATATTCTTTTTTTTAAGATTTATTTATTTGTTTGAGAGGGAGAGCACAAGCAGGAGGGGCAGAGGGAAATGGAGAAAGCATTCCAAGCAGACTCCAAGCTGAGTGCAGAGTGGGTCCTGATTCCATGACTCCGAGATCACGACCTGAGCCGAAAACAAGAGTCAGATGCTCAACCGACTGTGTCATCCAAGCTCCCCTACAAATCAAATATTCTTTGTACCAAAACACCTTACACAGAGTACAACATTAGTTCGGAGGGAGATTTGTAATGCATTTTATATCACAGTATATATTTTTGATGCTGAAAGGAAAAAGGGAAAATCTGGGACCAAGAGAGGCAGCTAGCTTATATTTTTATTTTCTATTATTTTCATTCTGAGACTCTGTAACGATTGCACACGGCTGCCCATTGCCGTGTAACTTGCAGTGCTTTCCTGTGGGTGGAGCTGTTGTTTGGCTTGGCCATGTGAATTTGTTTGGGGTAAGAATCTGAGTAGAAGTGACATGTGACAGTTTTGAGGAAAACCTTTAAGAGCCATTACATGTTCAGTAGCTTACTTGAACTTTTCCCTCTGTTCCAAAGCCAGCATGTTTCAATAGTGTTGATCCCATTGAAGACACAGAGCACAAAAGCACAGCAAACTTGTAGCCTACATGTGATGAGAGAAAATACATCTTTGTTTTGAAAGTCACTGAGACTAGAGTTGTTATCAATTCATGAATTCCAGTGGTTCAATAAGCAATATTGGAAACCAGATTTCTACATAGCAACATCTAAATAACTTACATCTCAAAGGAGATTCATGTGTGTATCTCATTTTGTGAAAATTGTTAAATTACATAAGCCTATGTAATTTAACCTCCCCCAAAATATATGTGTGCATGTATCTGAACATAATAAACTAATTCAGCCTGACACAAGAACATAAAGTAAAATTAATATTTGATATTTTAATGCATCAGATGAAAGTAAGAAGCATCAGCTGACTGTAATTAAATTTATACTACTTAACTATTTGGATTTGGTGATCATCAAAATACCACATACTAAATTGTTAAAATTGGATGGTTGAAATAAACTCATTTGACAATTTCTTTACTTCATAAACTCCCTAATATCATCCCCCAAAATTGTCATTAGCATTGTGATTGTCAATGATTCATGATAAGAATTGATTAGTAATAGATTGTAATAAAGGAATAAATGACATTTTGAGTAATCAATTTCAGAATTCTTTCTATGACTCTAAACCTTACTCAGATGCAGCATAGAAAGTAACATTGAGCAAATGTTAGCAACGATTTTGAAATCATTTAAAGTTCATTTTGGATATTTTTTCCAGATTGGTTAGAAAAATATATGACCAAAATACTATTCTCAATGAGCTCTATAAATGTAGATCTAACCACTGTATTCATTTGCTTTATATAAAGAGAATTAATACAAGAAACATTGAAATATTGCTGATTAGGCTGGGCTCTGGCTTCAGGTCAGTGGAGGGCGAGACGGACTGGACAGCAGCCCCCACCCTGCGCCCTGCTGCCAGGCCGAGGCACGCGGAGCCCGAAGAAACGCCCAGATGCAGGCCATCAGGTGTGTAGTGGTGGGAGACAGAACTGTAGGTAAAACTTGCCTATTGATCAGTTACACAACCCATGCATATCCTGGAGAATATAAACCCACTGCCTTTGATAACTACTCTGCCAATGTTATGGTAGATGGGAAACCGGTGACTCTGGGTTAATGGGATACAGCTGGACAAGAAGATTAACAGATTACAGAGCCCATCCCATTCACAAATAGATGTATTCTTAATTTGCTTTTTTCTTGTGAGTCCTGCACCATTTGAAAAAGTTGGAGCAAAGTGGTACCCTGAAGTGGGACACCACTGTTCCAACACCCCCATCATCTTGGTGAGGACAAAACTTGATCTCAGGGAGGACAAAGACACGATCAAGAAACTGAAGAAGAAGCTGACTCCCATCACTGACCCTCAGGTTTAGTTTTTCCATAAAACCATTTTGAACCAACCAGTAATTTTTAGGCTTTGTTGGTTTAAAGTGTAAGACTACAAACTTTCACATTATATTAAAATTTAGCCCTAAAATGGCAATATTTCTTAAAGCCATCTTTTTTCAAAAGTCCCTATTCTTGTTCACAATAAGAGTTGCCAAAATACCTTGTGAACTAAGTGGCATTGTGCTGAGAACACTAAGCACTAAACCATTCAAGACCTTTGTCTTTGAGAAGAGACTGCAGCATCTCTTTGGAAATGCAGACACACTTCTTAAGTAGTTTCTGATAGAAAAGCAGCACAGCCTCCTTCCTGAAATGTTGCTATCTAACGCACCCCTAACTTATCAACCCCTGTCCATTCCCTAACATTGTACTGTATGTCATAATGGAATGAGTGTAATGACTCAACTCTTTGGATCAATCTTTTTTTATTTTGTAGTGAGATTTAAAAAAACAAAAACAAAAACAAAAACAAAAAAACAAAACAACAAAGCAGTGTATTTGCTTTTGCTGAGATAGTGAACACACCTCTTACTTCCGTGTCCCTCCGATGAAGTGTCTGCTCTAGCCCTGGGCGCACCACGGTGGGGTGTATGCAGCACGCGTCCTGATCAAAGAATGAAGACAGTATTTTGACAAAATATGGAGATTATTTGCACTGTATTGGACACGCCATAATTAAAATGAGTAAAAGTGTCATAGGTGAAATTTTAAAAGGTCAATCTCTGTTAAATGCAGTAAATGACAAAGGAAAGTCAGTATTATCACTAAGTAGTTTTAAGCTTTTCCTTTATTCTTAGACTTGCCTTCCTTCCTGAAATTGGTCATTTAAATCATCTTTGAACTGGTCATTCCCATAGTTGCTAACAGTGCTCTTCTTATAGAACCCCTTCTTAATGAGCAATATGCCTCCTTGTATTATAAAATCCTTCTGATAATGCATCAGACATTTTTTTGTAGGTTAGTAAAAGTGCATTCCTGTTTCTTTGTTACTTTATTCAAAGCTAATAAGTGCTTTCCTTCGTTTTCTAGTAACTAGGTGTAAAAATCGTGTGTGGCAGCTTTATAGTTTTTGAAATATTTTAGATATTCCTAAACTATGAACTTTCTTAACATCACTGTCTTGCCAGATCACCTACGCTGTACCTTGACTAATGCTGACCCTCCTCTTTGCCTCACCCCGATGGAAGCACCCTTCCTATTGCTCTGCCTAACCATGTTCCTTTGGGTCTGTGAGGTTCTGTAAGCCCCTGCTCGGGTTAACAAAGTTCTGTAAAACACACTGGAAAGAAGACAAGATTGGATCTTTCAAGCACTGGAACAAAATTTTTAAACTGACAGTTGTAGAATTGTGGGGTGTTTTTACATTGATTGTTTGCTAATGCAATTAGCAGTATGTTTTGCATGTATGACTTAAATCCTTGAATCATAAAAAAATATTGCTAATTAAAAAAAATCCTAAGTAAACCTTTATACTTAGTAGTCTTCTAAATAGAAAAATATAGGTTTAGGGCGCCTGGGTGGCTCAGTCATTAAGCGTCTGACTTCGGCTCAGGTCATGATCCCAGGGTCTTGGGATCGAGTCCCACATCGGGCTTCCCGCAGAGCTTCTCCCTCTCCCACTCCCCCTGCTTGTGTTCCTGCTCTTGCTATGTCTCTCTCTGTTAAATAAATAAAATCTTTAAAAAAAAAAAAAAAGAAAAGAAAAATATAGGTTTAATGTCTTAAAAATTTGTCAGTATTTTAAAATTTTATAAGGATAATAAAATCTTTCACCCATGTGCTATTGCCATATCAAAGTATATTCTTCAGATACATTTCTAATTTTTTTGATTCTTGCATGAAAGAAGCGCATGGAAAAGAGAAATACCTACATTATTTATTATAGTAGTTAAAAATAATACCTTTTCTTTAAAGATGTCTGCAACCTGATTCCTGGAATCTGTGAATATGTTAGGTTATATGGCAAAGTTAAATTAAGGCCATAGGTGGAAGTAAAGTTGCTAATCAGCTAATCTTAAAATAGAGGTTATCTTGAATTATCTATGTGGGCACAGTGTAATCACAAAGGTCCTTAAAAGTGGAAGAAGAAATTTGAAGGGAGAGTCAGAAAGATGGCACTATGAAGACTGGCCCAATGTTGCTAACTTTGATGATGGAAGGAGAAGGCCATGAGTCAAGGAAAATGGAACCACTGGAATAATAATAACAAAGACAAATGGATACTAGAGAAATGGATACAAGAGCCTCCCTCCAGAAAGGAATGCACCATGACAATGCCTTAATGTTAGCAGTGAGATCTATATGAGACTTCTGATCTATAGAACTGTAAGATAATAAATTTATGTTGTTTTTAAGATACTAAATTTGTTATAATTTATCACAGTGACTATAGAAAGTTAGTACATCTCTCCAATAAATCTCATTACAATTCTTGAGCAGTATGTAATTTTATTATATTCAAATTATGTTAAGAATAAAAAGAAGAAAAGAAGAAAATGGAAAAAAAATTGAGAAACAAATTCATTCACTTATTCAACAAACACGTATCTGTATGGTAGTACAGATATATGATAGCATGTATCTATAAATAGTATGTCTATAGTCTATCTCTATATCTGCATATATAGTGTGAATGTATTGATAGCAATAATATAGAGAATCAAGTATTGTGGGGAACAGCCAAGACAGAGATCAAGAGACTGGTTAGGAGGCTGTTTTTTCCAAAGAAAGGAAAATACATAATGATCCATGCTTCTTTATTAGTGCATTTCTAAGTAGTGATGAGTGTAAATAATGTGTTTAGATATCTGCAACATATGTGTTGTAACATCAAAATACCTATGATTTCTATTGGTGACAAAGCAGTTAGGTTTTAAAACTACTACTGTAACTTGTAACAATCATAATGAAGTGCTAAAATTTTGTTCGAGATTAGTGAAAATAAAAACACAATATCCCCCATCTATGTTCAAGGATCCTTCAAGTTCCAACTATAGATCTCTTTGTCCCAGGTCTGGGTCCAATGATCCAGGATTAACTTTCTTTAAATGCCTTCTAGAAGCAAATACAGTTTTTCTCTGGAAGAATATAATATCATTCTTAGGTATCAAGTCATGCAGGTAAATTTCCATATTGAAAGTCTGAACACTCAAACAAACAAACAAAAAGAGAACACTTCAGCCAACAGTAGTAGAATACATATTCTTCTCATGTGCACATGGGATACTCACCAAATTAAACCATATTCTGAGCTGTAAAATAAACCTGAACAAATTTAAAAGAATATAGGTCATATCAAGCATTTCTCAGGACATAATTTAATTAAACTATAAACAAGTAACAGAAAGATACATGGAAACTTTCTAAGTAATGGGAAATTAAATGATACACATCTAAGCAGTTCATGTACTCAAGGGAGAAGACTCAAAGAAAATTAAAATTATTTCAACCAAATATAAAAAAATACAGTATCATTTGTGAAATGCAGCTAAAGCAGCGACTTAAGTGAAACTTGTAGTATAAAAATACTTGTATTAGAAAATAGGACAAATCTGAAAAAAAAAAAAAGCCAAAAGCAAGAAGGAAGAAAATAATAATAAAATAATAAGAAATCAATGAAAATGAAAACACAGAACAGAAAGTCAATGAAAGCAGAATCTAATTATTTAAAAAGAATAATTTAATTGATCATTTCTAGGGGCACCTGGGTGGCTTAGATGGTTAGGCGTCTGCCTTTGGCTCAGGTCGTGATCCCAGCGTCATGGGTTCGAGCCCCACATTGACCCCACATTGGGCTCCTGGCTCGCTGGGGAGCCTGCTTCTCCCTCTCCCTCTGCCTCTCCCCCTGCTCATGCTCTCTCTCTCTTTTTCTCTCTCTCTATCTCTGTGTCTCAAATGAATAAATAAAATCTTTTAAAAAATAAAATAAATTCATCATTTCTAGCCAGACTAACCAAGAAAAACAGATAGAAAATAAAAATACCAATATCAAGAATGAAAGAAGTATATTACTACTAATCTCAAAGACTTTCAATAGATGATAGGAAATACTGTTAACAAATCTATGCTCATCAATTTGAAAATTTAGCTACAATGAACCAATTCCTTGATAAGTGCAAACTATCAAAACTCACCAAAAAGGAAGTAAATAAACTGAGTAGTTCTCTATTAAAGAAATTTAATTTTTATCTAAAATAATCCAAAAAATATAACTCCAGGCTCAAATGACTGCACTGAAAAATACTGTTAAATATTTAAAAATATATATAATATAAATTTTACATAATTTTTTTCTAGAAAACAGATTAATATCAGAAGCAGATAAAAATCACTAGAAGAAAACTACAGAACAATAACTTTTATAAATATAGATGCAAAAATCCTCAACAAAAGACTATATTTGCCTTTTTGCATATAATGAATATATATGTATATATATGAATCTATGTATATGTATGTATATGCGCTAGCTCTTTCTCTTGAGAAGGGCTCCAACAAACAGTTACAACATAATAGTGATGAACACATTGAACACATCTAGTGCTCATATCTTGGTTTCTAAATGTTTTTCTCTAACAAAAAGAACCAGGATTCCTTGACAAGATGACTGACTCTAGCTAGGGAAAGGAAAAGACAAGATGAATATGGAGAATCTTGTAGTGTCATAAAGAAGTGTTTAAAAAGATAAATAAATAAAAAAGGATTGGTGGCATATCAAAAGGACACATGAGTCAACCCCGAAAGAGCTCCCAATGGCCAAAGTTGGAACAATTAGAGCAGCAAAATAAATAATGCTCATTATAACTCAAAGAACCAAATAAATACACATCTATTCATGGGTCCAAAATAATATAAATATACTATTGAAAAATAAAGAAATTGGAGAAAAAGGGGAAATCTTCATTATAGAAAAAATTTAAATAAATATTATAGAAGCTATGTGGTCATAGAAAATCACCATTGGTACTTCGTAGTAAGGAGTACTGCAGGTAAGATCCACTGATGAATACTACATTAGCCAGCCTAACCAAAGATCTGCATACCCTCAAATAATCTTGAAATATATATTAATTGATGTGGTAACTTTAACATATATTTACAAATTCATTAATACTCTTCTTTCTGGAGATAAATTTTAAATACCCTTTCTTTGAATATTGGCTGGACTTGGTGAATTGCTGTAACTTTAGAGAGGAGAAATCTGGAAAACACCATCTTTTAAAATTTTTTATTTCAGTACAGCTGACGCACAATGTTGCATTAGTTTTAGGTGTACAACTTAGTGATTTGGCAAGTTTATACATTTTACCATAAGTATAGCTACCATCTGTCCCATTACATTGCTATTACAATATCACTGACTATATTGCTTATGCTCCATTTTTTATTTTCATGACTTACTCATTCTATAACTGAATGCTTGTATCTGCCTCTCTCATTTACCCATTTTGCTCAACCTCCAACCCCCTCCCCTCTGGCAACCATCAATTTGTTCTCTACTTACAGTTTTGATTCTGTTTTTTGTTTGTTTATTCACTTTTTAAGATTCCATTTATGAGTGGAATCATATGATATTTGTCTTTCTCAGTCTGACTTATTTCATTTAGCATAATCCCTCTAGGTCCATCCATGTTGTCTCAAATGGCACAATCTCCTCCTTTTTATGGCTGTGTAATATTTTGTGTGTGTGTGTGTGTCTATAAACCACTAAAATGTGGTATGGCATATATATATATATATGTGTATATATATATGTATTGTATATATATGGCACTTACTATATATATAATTTATATATATATAATTTCTTAATTTTGATAAAGGTAGTGTTTATGTAAGATGTTAACATTTGGAGAAGCTGAGTGAGGAGTATATAGAATCATTCCCTACTATCTTTGCAATTCTTCTGCATATCTAAAATTATTTCAAAATTAAAGTGTTCAAAAACAAGAACAATAACAAAAATAACCAGAAATGCCATAAGCCAAAACTATCTGACAAAAGAATATGAAGAACAACAGTCAATAAGAACAGATTTATAAGTAACCCAGATAATGCAATCATCATAAGCAGACTTTAGAATAAGTATGGTTAAGATGATCAAGGAAATAAAGGACAATATAAAAAATTTCACCAAAGGACTGGAAAATATAAAAGAAGAACCAAATGTATATTTTAGAACTTGAAGCTACAGTAACTAAAATTAAAATTGTCAAAGACCACAACATCACTTTTTTGAAAAGACACTTTTCCGTCCCTATTTTATTTGAGTTTCCAGAGTATTTGAAATTGTTGACCAACTGTCTCTTTTAGCTCTTACCGCTTCTTTTTTTAATATTATTTATTTATTTATTTATTTATTTATTTATTTATTTATTTAAATTGTTATCTTACGTTAATCACCATACATCATTTGTTTTTGATGTAGTGTTCCACGATTCATTGTTTGCGTATAACACCCAGTGCTCCATGCAGAACGTGTCCTCTTTAATACCCATCACCAGGCTAACCTATCCCCCACAAACCTCCCCTCTAGAACCCTCAGTTTGTTTCTCAGAGTCCATAGTCTCTCATGATTCATCTCCCCCTCCGATTTCCCCCCCTTCTTCTTGTTATTTTTCCCCCAAGCATTCTTTGTCTGATCAGTCTCTAGAGTCTGTGCCTCCTAAAACTCCTTCCATTATGTGATTTCACCTCTATACAACCAAGATTTTAAAATTTGTGTTCTGTGTCATCCTATACAATTTCTGATCAATTGCTTTTTTATGTGTATCGCGTGCACCTCAAATCTGACAAATATTTACTTACCAGCATTTTTCTTTACTTTTTAAAAATTATTTGTTTTCCCAAAAAGAAATTAAGTTCCTTGAGTATTTGCGTTTCTTTGAAACCCTAAAGTGTTTAATGCATGATTTGCACATAGTAGACATTCAAAATATATTGACAAATACAACTTTTACGAGGATCCTTATTACAGTTTAGTGTCACATTATTACAGTTTCAGAACAAATGCAAATATTCTTAGTATTTACGGCAGTATCAGGCTTTCAAAATTAATCTTTAATAATCTTTTTCTTTATGATGACATCATTTAACTTGTTAATGTTTTAGAAATGACTTACTTGGGAAACTAAAATGTCAGTTTTAAAAATCCTCTATGCAAAGTGGAATTATTTTATTTATGGTTCTTAATTTTTAAGCTAAATAGATTATTTTTCTCATGTTATTACATTTCACCATTTTAATTATTGAACGTGTTCAAAGATGAAAATGACTATGAAATGAAATGCCTTTTTTTTCCACAAGCAGCATTTACTGATTATTTTGCTCTAACAGGTACTTTGGGAATGAAACACAGTTATTCTGTGCTTACAGCCTATTTGTCTTCTGAATTACCAGACATAGTCACTAGGCATCCACTTATGCAGCAGAGGAACTAATATTCCTGATGAAGGCAATATATATAAGGCAATCTGTGTTCCTAGTACAGAATGTGTATAAGCAAAATGCAAAAACTAATCAAGCTAACTAGACTGTGCACTGATGAAATGAGATGAAGTATATGAGTTCACTTTTTAACTGGGAAAGCAAGACACAAATGTAAGATAATAGAAGCATAATTATTCTCGTAACTTCTGTTTAATGGCTTGTTGAATTTAAAAATATACCCAAATTTCTTATTAGATGTTGTACATTGATAAAAACTTCAAAACATTTCACATGAGGGAAACTTGAAGGAAAATGGCAGTTTAGAACATTTAGTACCTCAAAGCCAAAAAAAAAAAAAAGGTGGGGGAAGAGAAAATAAAGAAGGAGGGAAGGGGAAAGGGTAATTCCTCCACAGGACAGTATGGCTGAAGTTGAAAAGGAAACTAGCACAAAAAATATTTCATTTATTATTATTATTTTTATTATTATATAAAGCAGTCGGTTGGGCTCTGATGAACTTAATTTAAATACATGTATTCTGTGTAAGTCCCAGTGTACCTCAGCACTCTAGTCAACCATATCACATTTCTCCATTGAAGGATGAACAGCATTTTCAGAGCTGTTTAAATTCTGGAAAAGAGGATGCAAAGTTATAGATTGGTAATACATTATTCAGGATCATGAATTTGGAAGAAATCCTTTGAGTATACCTTGAGATCTGTGTTTGAGATTAGATTATGATGTGGTTTAGTGTCAACTAGCATGTTTTGAAGAATCTGGTCCAAATGCATGTGCTTTACTGTTCTTTTCTCCATGTAAATTTCCCTGCATTAACTTCCATCAGATTGTTGATCTCTATGTAGGCAGCTACTCATCAACAGTTTTTTAAACCATAGGATTATAGGAAGTATATCAGTTTAAAAACATGTCAACACAACTTTAATTTCCTCCACACTTTACCCCTCTATTTGTGTTGCTTCACAATATTAAAAATCCCAAGAACCTTGTTTTATAATATGACCCAACTCAAAAGTACAGAATGGAAAAATGCATTCCCTAGTCTTAGTATCAAGACTTTGCATGTTAGTCCCGATACTTGTTCATTGCTTTATAATAGAGATCATGACAACAACAATTTTACTAACTTTTATTTTCTTGGTGGTCTTCAAAGTTTGAAGCATTATAAAAGCACATGAAACATTAATATTTCAACTAGTCTGTTTTCTTCCTTCACCTAGATATTCTAAGATTTGTACATCCAAACAATTTTTGACCTTTAATGTAGTGAATATATTTCAACCATTTTAATAATATTTATTTGAAAGTGGGGTCTAACGTAGATACATCCAGCTGAAACAGCCCAAATATTGTATGTTATCATCGTCCTCAAACTTGTTCTTTTTTTATGCTTTAATTTAAAGAATCAATTCTCCTTGCATTTATTGGGACTTTAGCTTTTTTTTTTTTTAAGATTTTATTTATTTATTTGACAGGAAAGAAAGAGAGAGCACAAGCAGGGGGAGCTGCAGGCAGAGGGAGAAGCAGGTTGCCCACTGAGCAGGGGGCCCTCCTTGGAGATCAATCCCAGGACCCTGGGGTCATGACCTGAGCCCAAGACAGATGCATAACCCACTGAACCACCGAGGCACCCCTAGCTTTTTTTTTTTTAAATTAGTGACCTGTATAATTGCTAAGGGGAGGCACAGAGACATAATGCCCTATAAGAAAAGAGCCATACATTTGGAGTGAAATGAGTTTGCCTTTTAACTGTGAAACTTTTAGCCACATTAACTTATACAATATACTTAAATTTTAAAAACTCAACTTCCATAGATAAGATATAATAGAGTTTACACATAAAAAATGTAATTATGACTTCTGTATAAATCACTACTGCAATAAGCACATAGGGTTTACACATGAAAGCATTTTTAATTATAAAAGGCTAAAAGTACATAAAATAATATTTTAATAGACTAGGCTGTGGGAAATATATTTATATGTCTACATTTTGTGCATTAAAAATAAAAGTGGATAAAATTGGGCATTAAATGTGAAATGATAAAATAGTTAAGACTCTATAAAGTAGTTCATATTGAATTCACTGATAGACAATAAGCATATTAACTAAATTCCATTGTTTTAGGAGTACTAACCACCTTGCCAAGAGCTTTATTTTTAATTTGTAGTTAAAATAATGCAACTTTGCAGAATTTCATTTGAAATGTGAAGCAAGATACAATCAACAGGGAAATGCATGTGCAAATTAATGGGTTTTTTCATGAGGGATTTAATCTTCATGTTCATTTAACAGTAGGTGATTATTGTGTGTCTAAAATTTTACTGTGATAAAATATTGGTCCTAGGTGTATAGAATAAAGAATTCATACTGTTTAAAATATTATGATTTACTTTTACATTGACACTCTTCCATATTATATTCTCTGAATTTTGTATGAGAAAGTGAAAATTCATTTCAGGCTTAAAAAATCCATGTGGCATTAAATACAATTTCAATACTTTCCAATATGTCTTCTAGGTAAATTTGATCTAAAAGGAAACAAATACTTAGAGAATCAAAGAAATATGTTGAGTTGATGCACAGACACTGCATCAAAATTAATTCCATATAGTCACTGTACACTGAAAATATATAGAGAAAAAGACGAATAAAATGAGATATGTGTAAACATCCCAGGTTAACTTACAGTAGATGTCGATTCTAATAATGTCTCTAAATAACTTCCTCTGCCTGTACCACTTGCTTTTGGCCTACAAAAATTAAAGACAATTCCATGATTAATTTAAAGGATGGTAGCATAGTCTGTCAAAATACATTAGAAGATAAAAGCATCTACAATTGTGGGGCGCCTGGGTGGCTCAGTCGTTAAGCATCTGCCTTCGGCTCAGGTCATGATCCCGGGGTCCTCGGATCAAACCCCGCATCGGGCTCCCTGCTCAGCGGGAAGCCTGCTTCTCCCTCTCCCATTCCCCCTGCTTGTGTTCCCCCTCTCGCTGTGTCTCTCTCTGTCAAATAAATAAATAAAATCTTTTAAAAAAGAAATCTACAATTGTGAAGCAAACTTATTTCTTCCCTAACAACAACAACAACAAAAAACCATTAGTCAGTAACATCAATATTTTAAATGGTAGTTTTTAAATATTTGCTTTTGCTAAAACAGTATGAAGATATACATGTGTTGTTGCTTCACTTAGAATGCTTCCAATAAATTAAAGTAGTCTCTGAACTCTTTCTTTTATCAACATTTCTAAGGTAATTAATAACTCTTGTTAATAAGGTAAAAGTTTAGAAATTAACACATATTGGTAAATTCATCACTTAAACATAATGGATGACATTTAAAATTATGTGGTACAATAAATCACCTGGATATTCTTTTTCACTGTAAACCAACTTTAAGCACACATTTTGAAGCATAAATATTTTATCACATTGCCATCAATGGAAAAGCCTCTTGATGTTGGAACCACTATTTAATGGCTGTGGAGGATAGTTGTATCTGAGGAAACTCATTTATGCCTTTCAGGCAACCATATAGGTGAAAAAATGTTTTATACCTTTAAGTTACGACTAATTTCAATATTATTTTTGTTCTGTTTGTGCCTACATACAAACTATGTCCGTCAGTCTTTCTAAAATTAAACCAGCTGTCAGATATATTATTAAAATAGTTAGGTGAAGGTCAAATCTTGATTTTAAACGTCTTTGCATATTTGTTTTATAGAAAATTCTTTGTATTATGTTTGCCTGCCAAAGGCCACCTGTACTGAACTGAAAAGACATGACTAAAATGCACAAATTGTATTACTGATGAGAGAAGAACTGAATGTGATAGACCTACATGATGGGAATTATCAGAAGAACCCACTCAGTGAGAGGACAGGGTATTTTTATGAGTTGTCACTGTGACCTATAAACCTATAGGCCTTGGAGAAAGCAGGGCACACAGACAATTTTGAAAAACCTCACATTGGTTTCAATATTTCTATACCATGAGTCATTGCCCTAGAACACTAGTTTTCAAACGTTAGGAATCAAATCAGATCACTTGGAGGACATGTTAAAACTCCGATTTGTGGCCCAATCCCAGGATTTCTGGGTGGACTCTCAGAATTTACATTTCTAGTAAGTTCCCAGGTTCTGTGGATGTGGCTGGTCCAGGACCCATATGCTTAAGAACCACTGCCCTAGAAGGTCCTGCTTTTCTAAGGCACAGCCATCCTTGCAAGACCTTATCCGGGGGTGGGGGGTGGTTTTTTTCTCCATAGATGATTCTACTCTCTGGATCTTCAGTTGATATTAGGCACTTAGGCCTGCCTTTTTGCATACTAGAAAGATAAAGGACTGACAATTTTTACATTTTTTTAATTTAGTATCTATGATATAGTAGACATGGGGACACTAAAGTGAATTAGCTGGGCCCTTTCTTTTAACCTAGTATAACCTAGTGCAAACTAGTGGGGTTATAACATGATAAAAATGATAAGCCCATGGTAAAGAAATGTTCAAGGAATATAGAGCATACAAGTAATGCAACATGGAATCTGAAGCCAAAAAGGCTTTGTGAACAGTTGACTGAAAGGTTATATCTTAAAAGATGAATGGCAATTACCTAGTGAAATATTTTTAACAATGGAATACTCTGTGATGTAATCTATCCCATTTTTCTGATATATATGAAAAAAAATTTAAGACAGAAAGGAGTTTTCTATTATAATCTCCCCACAAAATAGTTGACTCTGGTCTATGCTCTGTTCTTTTTTTTTTTTTTTCCTTTTTATAATCTTGCCCCAATCTGAGTATAAGTTTTTTGTTTGTTTTGATTTTTTGTTTGTTTTTTAAGTTAAGTTGGAGTTATATTTGTATTTCCTGTCTGATTCTAACTTCATTTTAAAAAGTTTAAGATTAAAAAAAAATGTTTAAGGTTTCTTGACTCACACTTGGAAAAAATTGCATCTTCAAAAGTTCCAAATAAATTCCAAGGTGTTGTTTTTCAAATATAAACACAGAGAGGCTCACTCATATTTCTTACAGTGGCACGAATACCAGGACATGGATATCACTGAGGGCCACCTTAGAGCCTGCCTAACACAGTAGCATATAAGCTGAGGTCTTACTGCCAATGCAGAAATGAGCCATGACAAAGCCAGAAATAACAATATTTCAGACAAGACAATGACATCATGTAGTTTGTAAAACCACTTTAACCAAACTGTATTTATAGACTTGGGAAACACACACACCACGCACAAATATTTTTACCTGTGCCCCTGCCACTCTGGGGGTGGCCCTGTCTCAAGGTCTAATGTGTTTTACTTATTATTCTCCTTCAGCTTCTTCCCTGGCAGTTTCCCCTGACATAGCCTCTTTCTGCTCAAGTCACCACACTTTGCCAGGTTACCTTTTGAGCCAATCTGAGCTGTACTACTCTCCTTGTAGTCCACTTGGCATCTTTGCCTTTCTAAACTCCGAAAATGCCGGCCGCATTCCAAAACCATGT
The DNA here is from genome assembly GCF_011800145.1 of Mirounga leonina. NCBI lineage: Eukaryota > Metazoa > Chordata > Mammalia > Carnivora > Phocidae > Mirounga > Mirounga leonina. Next base: position 58,805,923 of record NW_023270807.1, on the reverse strand, counting down.
TTTGCACTCTTCTCTGTTAGCACTATGTGGTGGTCCTACATGTGCGTGCAGCTGAGTGATATCTGGTGCATCAGCTGTCTCTATGAATCATTCTCCTAAAATATCCCTTATTTGGAACACAGGGAGAGAAGGGAAGATACCACAGCATTCCCCATGGAGTAAGACATCCACTTTTTTTTTAAGAACCAAATTATTTTTAATTTCTTATATTTATATACATAGAAGAATGATGACTGATATGTCAGGAGAGCAAAATCAGTTTTCCTAATTCAGAGTATTCTTATAGATGCATATGGCATCTCTATTTAGAAGGAGGAGGTACTTAAACACTAAGACAAAAATATTCCTGTGTAACCTCCTGCTACAGTATCATAAGTAAAACCTTGATGAGAAAGTTTGGTAGAGTAAATGATAGATGGATAGATAGATAGACAGATGCCATAGAGATTTATCTTCCATATTTTAGGTTATTTAAAGAGAATTTCCTATGTATAGAATTACTGGATAAATATATATGAAACATCTTAAATCTCTTCATAAACATAATTTTTAGAAGAGACCTTGGAAGATTATCTTATGAAGAACACAACTAAAAAATAAAAACACTCAGAGAATCAGAGAGAAATAATGAAATCCAAGGTGGTATAGTGTAAATATTCCTAAAACAATAAAGAACTTCCATAGGGCATGAGACAGGAAAATATAAGTCAGCTTAGGATACCATTTTTAAAGATCATGGAATTGGAATATAATAAGTAAGAACAACCCTCATACATTTCAAGGATGAACTTCCTTCAGCATTGGGGTAGAGAGCCAATACTTGGATCATAAATTTCTCTTCAAATGTCCTCTTGGAAGATTCTCTTCAGCATTACATCTTGTCCTATTTCTTCCATTTTAATGCAGTCCACTGTTGACGTTGTTGCTGATCACTGCCTAGAATGATAGGTTCGCCCCTCAGAGGATTTTACCCCTCTCCACAAGTGTCTGAGAGAGTTCTGTGAAAGGCAGTTCTCTCTCTTCTGTCCTTTTCCAAACTTTCTTAATCTTCTGTTTACTTTTCCAAATAATTTTATTTTTCCTCATTCAAGATTCCATATGCATATCAGTCATTCTTTCCCTGACATTCCTTGTTTTCTTACACAGAAATATTACTAATCTATAAACAAAAAATAATAATTACCTAAAACTTTATTTCCTCTCACCAGTGTGGGCAATGGCACCGAATTTATCTTTGTATACTGACTTGCTAAGATTTCCTTCTAATTTTAAAATCATAAAAAAACAGTATCTCACTGTAACTAGGAAAGTGAACATGATTTATAATGACAAATTTAAGTGTCAGGAGATCCTTATTTCTGAATGAAAGCAATATTGAAAGATTCAAAAAATTTTCTAAGAAAACTAACAAATTTACATGCAGTTGTACATAAAGAAAAGAAACATGTTCTCTAGAAAGAAAAGAAACGTCTAAGTACAATCAGTAAGAACAACTAATGTCTCAGGAAAGATAAAGGGCTTATTTTTTTTTTTTCCTCTACACACTTAAAAAAAGAAAGAAGAAGAAGTTGGGCTCTGGATGTTGCTCATTAATAAAATGAAAATGTGGAACACTGATATAAAGTTTTGGTTGTTTAACTAAAGTAAAATTGTAAAATTTCTAAATATTTCATAAAGCATTAAATTGTATAATGTTAAAAGTATAAAGTATAAAAGACATATGTATCTGTATGAGAAACTAAACTGGTTGAAATTTCTAAAGAAGCAGATTAACATGGAAATACCATCTGGCTGAGTGATGATGTACTTCCTGTTATATGAATCCTAGAAAAATTAGAAAAGCTGACACTAAAATATGCATAATGCTATATTGTTTTGAATAATGACATTATAAATGATAGTTAACACATTTTGACTGCTTTTTATATAGCAGGAACTGGGGTAATTGTTTTATATGTAAGTCTTGAAAATCAGAAGATTTTAGATTCAAACTACGTGTGCCATTTATTATATGATCTGAGGCAATAACTTAATCCTTGTAAAATTCATCTCTAAAGTGTGGTGATAATAGCAAATAGCAAGAAGTGTGGTGTCTAAATTAAATGACACACTACACATGGAAATATCTGGTAAGAAATGGGTTCTCTTTAATTAGCATTTCTAATTTGCAGGAATAGGGTGAAGCCTGGTTAATTTTTAATTTTTAAAACTCAATAGTTTCAATACTTATATTTATTTTAAAATTTGCTGCTACTCTAAATGTTAAAACTAAAATAAATTTCAAAAAAAGCCAATTGCTAAGGGTTATTCAAAGGGAAATTATATAAGCAAGGATATTAGTTTATAACTATGCTGCATATATTAAGTCAATACTGAATGCCTGCCTAAAGACAAAAAAAAAAAAAAAATAGCCAAATCTCAAAAAAAAAATGTCTCCTATGATTAGGAATGTTCAAGACATAGATGAAACACTTAAAAAAAAAAGTGAAGGGATTCTGGCTGCAGTTACAAGTCTTTTGTTCTTTTTTTTTTTTGATTCTCAGAAGATTAGGCACTGGAAAGATGAAACTTCATAATTGAGGGAAAATATAATTGAGACAGCAGGTTTAGAAAAAATAAAGAACCAAGAAAAGATGATTTAGGCCAGATATAACTCTCTTTCTCCTGAGTAAGTAAGGTGGTTCAAGAACAGAGAGTTCATGTGTGAACTCATGTGGAAACTCTAACAGAGAAAGTAAAAGGAGAAATCCTCTCTTAATTCATTACATCACTTTACTACTGCATGCAAACAAGAAAACTACAAGGAAGCAGTTTGAATGGTAGCAGGAGATGTTATTTATTTCAGTTTTTGGCTTAAAAATCATCCCAAAATGAGTGGCATAAAACAACCACCATTTTATTGTGTTGGGCAGGAATCATGATAGGGCACATCTGGGAAGACATCTCTATTTCATGCCTGGGACCTCAGTGGAGAGACTCAGATGGCTGTGGGTGACTTACACAACAGAGGGCAAGAGTTATCTTAATGCTTCATTCCCATTTCTGTCATTTAGGCTGAGATGATTTATAGGCCACGGTCAACTGTGGATGGTGACCTACATGTGGTCTTTACATGTGACTTGAGCTTCCTCACAGCATGGTGATCATCTAGAGGCTGAACGTTTTACAGGGTGGCTGAGGGCTTCAAGAGTGAGTATTCATGCAAACAAGGCAAAGACTAAAGGTTCAGGTAAAGGAGATATAGAGTGTACCCCTTCTCGGACGGAGAGTAAAAGACGTAGTCCTATGTTAAAAACACCGTACGGCTTTGTGCCACATCCCCTCAGTCTGTCTCTGATTTCAGATTTATGTGCTAAGGGCATAATACCTGTGGTGTGGGTTCGATGGTTTACTAGGAGAACTCACAAAACTCAGAAACACTATTATAGAAAAAAAATGTATTAACTGGCATTGGTCAGTTCAGATATATAAGGTATTAAACTATGAGAATTAAATATTTTAAAGAAAATAATAATAAAATAAGATACCTTGGGCCTCCACATTAAAAAAATACATACACCCAAATCATAGATAAAAGAAAGAAAATCACAATGACAGTATATATCTCCAGGACAACGTGCACAAAAAATACAGCAGTTTAGCAATACATCTCCAAAACTCATAAAATGAGTGAGCTAAGGATTACACACTTAGTTGAATTTGCCTTTGGTCATCAAGGTTACAGAAAACCACATTTAAATGTGCAGGAACACAGGGAATAATGTACCTGTGAGCCCTTACTTAGGAATCTCACCTAGTGCCTAGAGTTTGGAATCCAGTGTCCATTCTCTAGTAAAAGGGACACTGGGCAATAATAACTGATTACGGGATCTGCGGCAGGTAAGGTACAAAGAGGTCCTGGGATATTTCTTACTTGAGAACAAGTAAGAGAGCAAAGAGTAGTGAGTACATATACAAAGGATACAGGATCCAGTTTGAAGGAGTTCATATGTGCAAATTTTGGGACAATTTGAGCATCAAGAAGACTAATGTCTTCAATTGACTGTCACGTAGGAATAAATATAAAAAACACTGAGTCCATACTGATTACATACAAAAAGAGAAAAAGGACAGAAAAAACTTACCTGATAGCATTTGTAGCGATTATAATATCATGTCCTTATTCTGGAAATTGCTAATTAAAAGAAACAAATCAAACTCTAATTCTCATCCTCAGTTGATGAGAACAGCTCTTCTAATGGAAGAATGCCAGCTAATTAATAAAGAAAAGATAACAGATTTTTTTTTAAAGCAAACATCTGCAGCCCCTGATAAGTAGGTGATTCAGGCCATGATCATCAATAGATGTTGAAATCATTAGATAGTCACATAGTGCTAGAATAAAACCGTATACATTTTTTTGCTATTCACAAGCTGAAATTAAATTTAAAGTATTTAAGGTATCTTTCAGTACTTACCTTAAACACACAATAGTGTAGCTTTGCTAATAGAGTGTCCACCAGCCTAATGTGTTTCCCGATGTCACGTCACCTGTGAAGAGTCCACTCCAGATGAAGTTTCACCTGAACCTAATCAGTTCTTTAAACCTAACTTCCAGTTCCTCGAAAATTCAAGACATGGAGAGATCAGTTTAATACCCAGGTGCACAATCAGACAAATCCAAACTACATGACATTCTACAAGACAAAAGCCCTTGTTTCTTCAAAAGGTAATGCCATGAGGAAAATGTAAAAGGATGGTCTCTTTCTAGATTCAAGAAAGCTAAAAAGATATCCAGTATACAACGTGTGCATGTTGAAAAAAAGCATAAAAATGGTATTTTTGAGATAATTACAAAAATTTAAATATGGACTGGATGTCAACTGTTTAGAGAATTTATTTATTTATTTATTTTTTGCTTAAATGGTATCATTTACTTAGAAAATATCCCTATTTTTAGTAGATGCTGCTAGAATTGGTGCTTCAGGTATATGTAGCAAATGTGGCAGTGTGTTAAAAATGACTGAATCTTTTTGATGTGCATATGGGTGTTCATTGAAATTTTATTTTTATTTAAATATTTAAAATAAAGTTTGTAATTATCAGGATGCTTAAATTTATTTATTTAAAAATGTTGAAAATAAAATATATTGCCTCTAGCTTCTCAGTCTCCATTAAATTCTTCACCTTGCTGTCAGAATTAACTTACTAAAACATAGGTCTGATTAAGCTATTTGTTCTTCGAGACTTAGCTTAAATAGCACCTCTTCTGAGAAGTTTTATTTAACTCCTCAGGAATAATCTATTGCTTTGCTTTTTTTTAAAAATATATCCCCTCTATTTTGTGTCATAACAACTACATAGTTGATATCCTTAGTCTAGTTTTTAAATTTTTCTTTCCCAACTCTAATTAATATCTTTTGGTATGCAACTGAACACTTGAGATTTTGTCTGCTAAAACTCAACATTTAGTTTTATAATATCCAAGGTTATGAAGTTAGAAATTTCAACAATTATGACGTTATTCAATATTAATATGTAGGTGTTTAATTTGTTGAACTACCATTTCATATTTTATATATTAAAAATAATAAGCACATTGTTATAAGCATATCTAAAATATTCTTGGGATGCCCAGGTGGCTCAGTCAGTTAAGTGTCTACCTTCAGCTCAGGTCATGATCCTGGGGTCCTGAGATCGAGCCCCATGTCGGGCTCCCTGGTCAGTGGGGAACCTGCTTCTCCTCTCCTTCTGCCCCTCTCCCCTGCTTGTCCTCAATCTCTCTCTCTCTCAAATAAATACATTAAAAAATAAAAAATAAAATAAAATCTTCTTAAACATTTTAGCATTTTATTTTTAAGTATTGAATCAAACAAAAATACAACTTAATTAAAAAGTCATTATTAGCTATTGTATCAAATATGAAACATAAGTTTCATAATATATATTGAAAAATAAAAAAATTCCTAAAGGTCTAGTATATTACTTTAAATATTGGCAATATCTACATAAAAGTTACTATCAAACATGATACAGCCTAATACATATATTTTGACATAAGTTATGAAAATTGATACTCAGAGAGGTGTAAGCTTTTTTATTTCAAAATGCCTTGGTAATAATATAGAAATTTTATGCTAAAACCACAAATATTTTGAAAGACCCTTTCGTCAGTGTTTTCCTCCTGAGTTGTTTTTAAAATAATGTATAATAGATGTGAGATAATATCCTTCAATAATAGAAGAAATTCTGAACACCTAAGCTACTCTAATATTATTTCTGCATCTGGATCATTGATTCCATTTCTGTTGGCTTCTTAGGCTGTTACTATTATTGACAGTTTAATACCATCCTTTGTTGAGAGAAAATTTAGGTAATGAAAGTTTTGCATTTAATTAGCTCTCATGGATTTTATAGTCTGGATGACAAATCAATTCCCTTAATACACAAAACTAAATGAAAAACAAACACTACCTCATCTAGTCTATTGATTTCCCCCATGTTTTTGCTGTCTCACTTTTATTTATCTATTGTTCATATTTTTCTTGTCATGCTTGAATTGAAGCCTAAGCTTCCAGCCACAGTTGCCACCATTCGAGCTCGTCCTAAAAGTGAAATGAAGTATGTTCCTCTCGCTGACCTTCCTGGCCTTCGCTTAGAATTAGGTAACATATTCCCTCTCTTATACCAATGGCAGCACTACTCCCTCCATGAAAAGCTGCCTCTTCCATATGTATTAGGGAAGGCATAAAGCTCTGGCTGCTATGAAATGCTTTTCTAGCACATAGAGCTTGCTCCCTGCTTATGTCTCAGCTCAGGGGACAGACAAAAGGCTTAAGAAGTCTTCTATTTGTTCTGAGGTCTTAGTTTATTGTGCCAAGAACTACAAACGGTTTTATATTCCTATATAGTTTTTGATGATGAGTCTACAAAGGAAATAATTTACATGGCTTCCTTCTTGATACATTTCCTCTTACCCAAAAGAAATCCACTTAAAAATAACGGATATAATTAAATTAAACACTCCAATAACACTCACAGACTCTAGCCTCTGCTTTGGAGATGGACTCTGTCAAGATTCTATGGTGGTACAACAGAAATAAATATTATTTCCTAAACTGATACTGAAACAAATGAGAAGACAGTTGTCATTTTTCTTTTGTCATATTGTATTATTCCACACTGAGGAATAGCAACACGGCTATTCTAAAACATTCCCCCATAATGATTGTAAAATGACAATGTTTCCTGTAATCATATACATTTACCAACGTATGCCTTGGATTCTGTGATATGTATATGCATTTAATTTTATATTTATATTTGAGGGACCTCTTGGGTCAAGTATGTCTTAATTTATTTATGTCTGAATTGACAGACCACTCTTTTATATTCTGGATGCCATTTTCTAGAGGCAATATATCAAAGTGGTTAAGAATTTGGATGTTGTTGTGGCCATTTCTTTTGGAAAATACAATTTGTGACAACAGAATGTTCTCTTAATCATGATACATTTTAGTAGTCTTAAATTCTGTTGTTTCCCAAAAGGATATTTTTAATTCTTCCCTAGTTATTAATACATTTAAAATGTGTAAGACATAGGTGATTTTTTTAATTTTATTTTTAATTTTTTTATTCTTATGTTAATCCCCTACATTACATCATTAGTTTTAGATGTAGTGTTCCATGATTCATTGTTTGTGTATAACACCCAGTGCTCCATGCAGAATGTGCCCTCTTTAATACCCATCATCAGGCTAATCCATCCTCCCACCCCCCCTCCCCTCTAGAACCCTCAGTTTGTTCTTCAGAGTCCATCGTCTCTCATGGTTCGTCTACCCCTCCAATTTCCCCCACTTCATTCTTCCCCTCCTGCTACCTTCTTCTTCTTCTTCTTCTTCTTCTTTTTTTTTCTTAACATATATTGCATTATTTGTTTCAGAGGTACAGATCTGAGATTCAACAGTCTTGCACAATTCACAGCGCTTACCAGAGCACATACCCTCCCCAGTGTCTATCACCCAGTCACCCCATCCTTCCCACCCCACCCCCCACTCCAGCAACCCTCAGTTTGTTTCCTGCGATTAAGAATTCCTCATGTCAGTGAGATCATATGATACAAAGACATAGGTGATTTTTAACATATATTTAAACATTTTTATTTGATTATAAAAAGTAATTATGTTGACAAGCAATTGATTTAAAAATGAGAGAAATTCATGAATGTTCAGTGTTATTAATGGGCATGATAACTCTTAAAAATGTGATAATAAAATAAATAAAATACAGAAGTCACTTTGGCATAATTTCTTTGGCATAATTTTCAAGCTTTATAATTTTTCTTATAGCCAAATAATAAAGGAGTCTTTCTTGAAATCTGTAATCACCCATATTGAAGTTAATTAACTTCGAACTAAAGATTAGCCGTGAGCTGGGTAAATGGTTTTAGAAGATAATAATATTATGAAACCACATAGTCATGACAAGAGATACTTAAGATATTAAAGAAATTAATATGGTCTGTTCTCAGTGAACTAATAGAGATTCAAAGGATTTAAGTAATAAACACTTACATACTTGGAAACTTTACAAGATGGTAAAGGAAGCTGTGGGATACAAACTTAGACTCCCGGGTCAAATGTTACTCCGTGATGTAGTCCTTTTGAAATTGATAATTAAACAACCATATTTTCCCAGATGACACAGGCATACTTTCTACATGATGAAAGTTTATCTAACTGTGTATTTTAACTGGAAATCATGAAAAAGTAATAGACTCTCATTGTTTGGAATGGTGTTTTATTTGAATGGCTTAATGATTCCTCACTCTAAACTAAAAACACAAAGTTCCGGGTGAACAGGCTGGCAATCTGTGGAAAAGTTTTAACTTTGTCTCACATAGTATGGAAAAACACAACAGCAACAAAAAAGATTCTTGCCTTTTATGACAGTTGAAACCCACAAGTGAGAAGAAGCTGATTATAGATACCGAAGTTTAGAGCTGGGTAATGTGAGAAGTTGAGCAGACACCGGAGGTTTAAAAAATAAATTAAGAAGGCTGGAGGGATCATTTATTCTGAGAAAATTTAATAGCCGTTTGAGAGCCTTTAAAGCTCAGAATCAGCAGCAAAGGCGTACTAATGAGTTACTTAATACCTTTATTCCAACTGTTAGCTGAGCATAAGCAAAAACGATGGTTAGAAAAGGAGAATGGACTGAGATTTATCATGGGTAATAGAAAAGATTTTTAAAAACCCCACAAAAAACAAGCAATAAAAGAGATTAAATGGGAGTGAGCGCTGTGGCTAATAATACAGTCCTTCAATTTCAAATTAGATTTGTGTTTCTTTTAATACTTAATTCTAACATCTTCCATCAGTTGTTTAAAAACAGAATTAAGCAAGTGGGGAGACATTACCTAAAGCAAGACTGGTATTTTTATGTATTAAAAAGCACAATTAAATAAGCGAACTCATATTTAATTAAGTTAGGTATCTCTTGTTTCCACTTCTACCCGTGTTGGTATACATCCTTCTACTCATCCCAATTACTTGCATCTGATAGGACGGTTCAACGGCTGGCAAATTACAGAACTACGCAGAGAAATTAAAATAATTTGTCGCTTGCGCCAGTAGCCAATGTTAGGTGTTCGGGGGAACCTTCCTTATCCTAGTTCTACATGCGTAGCTGGTTCTGTTATTTATCATGGAACTTACCACACAATAATAAACAAACAAACAAACAAATAAAGTTTGTTGCTTTCATATCACAGATTGTTTTTAAATATAGCAACCTCTAGAGCTAGGAAGGAAAAAGGATAAAGCAACAGTTTCATGAACTAGGTTAAAAAAATCCATAATTTCTTACATTATCATGGGCATGTAACAAAGCGCAGGTTAGGTGTTTAAGCAGTGCTGAATGCAATTACAAGTTTATCTGGCTTTATGTATAAAATGCCCCCTAGAGCTCATCAGTGTGTGGTTCCAGTAAGAGTTGCCTCAATAGTCCATCCCTAAACCTTCCAGTTATTTGAAGGCCTTAGGCCTTTCCCTTCCTCACACTGTAGCTTGTTAGAAATGAGGATGAGGATGAGGTAGAAAAATGGATCCCAGTAACTGCATATGCCTCGAGCAGTTCTGCAGACCTTCTCACAAAGGCTTGGTGCCCTACTGTAAGTCCCCTACAGATTCTCCTGCCTAGTGAAGAAGTGGAATGGCCCACTCCTGATCTTTTAGACCCATAATTTAACAATGTCGTCAGCTGTAAACAATTGAAAAAGCAAACAAACAAAAAACACCTTACCCTTGTAACATCCAGTAATTTTAGATGGTTACATAGGCAGATAGCTAAAAAAATTAGCAATTCCCTTCCTTCCTTCCTCCCCTCACTTTCCCTCCCCTCCCCTCCCCTGCATGCCCTCCCCTCCACTCCCCTCTCCTCCTCTCCTCTCCCATTCCTTCCTTCCTCCCTCCCTCTTTCTCTTTCTCGCTTTCTCCCTTTCTTTCTCTTTCCCTCCCTCCCTTTCTTTCTCTCCCTTCCTCCCTTTCTCTCTCTCCCTTCCCTCCTTCCTTTCTTCCCTTTCTTTCTTTCTTTTTCTTTCTCTTTCTTTTTTTTTCTTTCTTTCTTTCTTGCATTTTACTACCACACTCCTCTTTCTTAGGATATATAAGTTAGTAAAACTCCATTTTTTTTTCTACAACTATGCATCTGAGGAATATGGCATATTCCTCTTTTTATCAATGAATCACCATTTAGTAATTTAATGACAAGTGTATGAGTTTCTGTGTGTGTTGAGTGGGCTGGTGAGAATATGAGAAATAGATGTGTAGAAGGAGAACAACTTTTAAAAGGTCATATTCATATCTCCAGGGGATGTGCAATGGTTGAAAAATTCACCTCACCACCACCACCACCACCACTATGATTCTGATAAATGTCCTTGGCTTAGCGTCACAGATAACAGGCAATGGCAGAAGCATGCGGAGAGAGTCTTGAACTATGAGGAAGCTTCATGCTCACCTTATGCTTTATCTACAACGGCATCTGGCCCACTTCCTGCACGACACAAAAATCATCTTCTGTCCTGTGTCCCATTGCCCTTCACTGAAATTTGACTTCTATTGCCCCTCTCCAGTCTGTCTGTTTGTATGTCAAACCAACTGTTAAATGAGAACATTTGACTAGATGCCCATTGAAATGTTTCAAGTACCCTGACAGTTGAAAAGGCTTTGTCTGCTCAGAACAGATGGAAGCTCTGGGCAGGGCAAAATGGAATGTTACCTGATCCACATATTGGCACTTCAAAGTCTAAACTTCAGCCAAAAAAACCTAAGAAACATTGTCACAAATATACCAGACTCTTCAAACCTTGTTTTCCCCCCTCCCTCTTAAAAAAACAAAAAAATCAGTTAGGTCCTGGATTAAGATCTAAAAAAGCTCTTATATGGATGAAATCTATTTATAATTGCTGCACGTAGGCTAATAAGTTGAAAAGTATCTGAAGCATCTGTTTACACTAGATGGCCAGCTCCTTAGGGACAAGGAATGAGGTTCTATCCATTTTTATACATTCAAAATTTATCTACCCAGTAGTTTATGTCAAATATTTAAAGAGTATTGTATTAAGCAATTTCCTAGGAGCTATACCCTTCCATCTGGGTGTTACGGTCTCCTTTCTCAAAGAAAGTCAATTAAACAAATCAGCTTAATGTCTTTTCATAACTACTGGGCTGGAGGTCTAGACAGTGTTCTATGGGAGCACAAGGAATGTTGGGGTGGCAAGGTCAAAGTTTTCTGGAGGAAGCCACACGTGAGGTGAGTTATGAAGGATAGCAGAACACAGATAAATAAAGTTTGCAGGGAAGAGAGATGAAGTGCCATTCAGGGAAATATAACAACACCGTAACAAACTGGTACATTTGGGGAAGTAAAGGTATGGGCCAGGTTGAGCTTGAGAGGGAACACAGGACGAAGGATTGTGTTCTTTATTCTGAAACATATGGAACCACAGAAGGATTTTATTACAGGGACTGGTATGATCATATTTGGATTTTATAAATATCCCTTTTGTAGCAGCAAAATTTATAGGAGTGGAACAAGACTGAAAGCCGAGGTACGAGTTATATTTTAATAAATATAGCATTCTTATATGGTTCAGATATTGCATCCAATACAGTTTTAAATTGGCTAAACTTATTTATTTTCTTATCAAGGCCTTATGATGAATAGTTTTATTAAAATAAGCCAGGATGGGTTTGGTACTCGGTACTTCCGGCTCTAACATGGTCTTCTCTGGTAACGGGTGAGACCCATATGCAATGAAGAGCCCCTGCATTTACACATGGTAAAATCAGAAAGACAGCCCTTCTCTCTTACCCCTACTCTTGTGACTCGGTGTAACACCTAACTCTCTCAAGAGCAGGTAGCAGGGCGCACACTAAAAAACACGAAAGGGACTGAGATCTGAGCAGGTAGCAAGGACTCAATGGTTGAATGAGTGGGAGATGGTGGTGGGAGACGCATCATTGCCATTTGGCAGGGTAATAAGTTGTACGAGAGTGGCCAGTGGCTTAAACCACATGCAGTTGACCCCTCACCAGGCCTGGCTTCGATGGAGTCACTAGGAAATGTGGAAAGTTATCCTAGGAGAACATGAAATGTGTGTAGGAAATACAGACTGAGGTTCCCTATCTGCACTATCACATTCTCCACATATGGGAACAACCACAGTATGGAATTCCTATATTTAATTGGGTAAATAGGATACATTGAATAGGCTATGATTTTTCAACACTGGAATTTGGCAAACTCTATTAGGTAATTAGGTATTCAACACTGGAATTTGGCAAACTCTATTAGGTAATTAGGTAACATTTTGATGGTTTTGTCTCACAAAAATATGTTGAAGAAAGCACTCTGGTTGTATCTTTTTGTGTCTTTTACGACAAAAATATCCTCGTTGTGCAAACATATGATCTGAAATATTTATACACCTTAAAGAAAAATCTTAAATTGAGACTATCCTCCATTCTGCAGCGTTGGCTCTGAGCTTATCAGGTGAACATCCGTTGAAAAGCAAAAGGGAGTATGCCGATGCCTTAAATTGGCTTTCCTAAAAACAGAGGCAGCTCTTGAGAAAGGGATTGACTGAGGGAGTGCTCTCAGGAGAGGAGTGTATAAAGCAGGGAAGATCACAGGAAGAAAGGTAACAAGGACTTTGTCTTGGCAGGTGTTTAATGTCAGCCTGGCCCTAAGGGAAACTCTGGAGCACAAATCACACCAAGGATCTGTCCCCTGTAATGCCGGGGAGCTAGATTTTTTAACTCCTTTGGTGGAGAGGGTAATGTTTTTCAGCAAGACAGGCAGAGCTATTGTCTGCCTGTTGAGAGCTATTCTCTAGAAGGATGGAGCAGATAACAGTATGAGCAGCAATACCCACCAGAACCCAGATGAGATAACTGTCCTGCTGAGAGGATGGGGAGGAGGGGCTTAACAGGATCTGTTACAACTGCAAACCAGATTTGTGCATTTATAAGTTAATTTTCTATTCATTACATCTGAATCTTCCACAGAGTTTTACTTATACTGTGCATGTGCTGCTACATTTATATATATATATATATATATATATATAAAATCTTCAAATGGTAGCTTAAAAATTATGAAAATACTTTCTTATTCTTAACTGGCTCATCGGTCCAAATTACCCTGTAATTTTTCTAATTTAATTGGAAAAAATACACAGTTACCCTTTAAACATTAAATGCCAATTTTCAAATTTTCATAGTACAATTTAAAATCCTTGAAAAATAGGGGTTACTGTGGAGGTGCCAAGACAGCTTTAATTATAGGCCTGGGAAAAGTAATGCTCTAATAACTGAATAGTAGATAATATTTCAAGTGAAGAAACAATAAAATTGTAAACCATGAAGTGCAAGTGGGAGGATGAGACATATGTCTCATGCATTCAGCCTCGACTAAAGTGACAATTTTGAGACCCAGTTGGATTCTTAATCAGATGACTTTGTCAGGTGCAAAGAGCTGTCATTCTCACTGGCCATTAAAAAATAGCTTATAAAATGGTGTTAAAAGGGGATCCCTGTTTCTTTCCTTCAGTCACTGACACCAGGGTCTGCCAGCAGTATATCCATGTGTTCACTTCTATGAGTCCAGCTCGATCTCATTTAGGTCTCTTTAATTTTTTCTTGGAAGTAATAAAATGACAAACACTAAAGAGTTTAACCAGACAGTATCCACGCAAAAGAATTAACTAAAACGTTTTCACATTTGCAATGATTTTTCTTTGAGGGCTAAGTCACAAGTTCTTTCTAAAAGGGATAACCTCGAAATTTTGATAAGGGTTGAAAGCCTTCTGAACAAAAGACAAGGAAACCTATATGTCCAGCATAGGTCACTATAGCTAAAACAACTATATAAAACTATTTCAATCTATTATATTCAGTGACAAGTTTCCTCTAAAAACGAAATAAAATGCAAACATAAGAGCAAAAAACCATTTTTAGCCATAAACTAGATTACCCTCCCCTTTAAAAATAGCCACTTTTAGGAAAACTATCATATTTACTATTCTTTTATTACATCCTGCAGGCTCATGGGAAAGATTGAATGATGAGGAAGGAGTGATGTATGTGAGATTTGGTCTCTTAACTCCCCTGTTCTTGTTCAGTTTGAGGTTTTAATTCCCGTTACATGGCCTCCTGTTTCCAAGATAAGATTGAAAGGAGGAAGCCTAAAAAAGAATGAATGATGAGATGAAGGAATATATATTAATGTAGGTTACATTCATATATACACATATATATGCACATAGATATCACATAGTCACACACACACATCATTTTATACAAAACTTATTCCCAACCGCAGAATATGTTAACTATGCGTCTTCATTTATCACAAACAATGAAATCCAAATTTATTTTCATTATCAGGTTCTATTCCCCCAATATTTACTAATTTTTTTCAATTTAACCAAGTATGATAGGAAATAGTCCATACATTAATTTAAGTTAGACAATGAGTCTTACATTTCTGAGGCTTCCAGGGGTGAGATGACTTGCTTACATTCACATGGCCAGAAGTAGAAGAACTGGGTTTGCATTGCAGGGATCATAAGCTTTCTATCACACAGAACTGATAACATCACACTCTCAAGGGCAGGAAAAGAACCTGAGAATTTTGGTAGGATTTGAGAGATGGTGCCTGGGTGCAGGGGACAGGGAGCCCCCCCCTCCCCTCCACACTGACAAACTATGGGGAAGTGGGGATATTGCAAATAGAGGTGGACAACAATAAGGCTCTGGAAAACAATGACAAAAGCAAATATAAATTGTGCAAATATAAATATGAAAGCAAATATAAATACAATAAAGATAAATATAATAAATCACATTTATTAGAATTGTTTCACAATTTAATATACATGAAGGCTGATAAGGAGATTAAAAAATAAAGCCAAGCTTAATTGATATAGAGCATTGGTGTTTGGATTCTTGGTCCCCAGTCAATCAATGTGTATATAGACTGACTATAACACATTCTTAGAAGCATGTTAATAAGAATTGCTATGGTCATTAAGAAGCTTATACTTCCTTAGAAATTTGAATTCATACTAAAAAACTTCCTTCCTGGAAAAAGCAGTTGGTTACTAAGAGAGACAGCCATACCTAGCTGCCAACTCCAAAGGACCAGTGCCTATTTTTCTCGAAGCATGGGTTTCTGTTAATTCACCTGTTTCTGACAGCATTTATGATTTTATATTCAAAATCTTTACAGATAAACATTTTCGTTCTTAAAATAGAATACAAGTGATTTTATAATTTATGAAGTGAAAAAATAAAATAAGAAGATTACAGATTATCATAAAATCTTCATGCAAGATGTCTTTCTTTTAGGGATTTTTTTTTTAAATCAAAGGAGATTAAAGATATAAAAAGGGGAAAACAATGAGCTAGCAACCCACAGAATACCACCACAATTTGCATTATTCTTAAAACATTTAGAATTTAGTGAAGTAGAAAATGAGAAAAAATAGTAAAACAAATAAACACAAAAACCAAATAACATAAGAAATTAAACTATTCATAAATGTGGCAAAGCTTGATATAAGCAAAATGGGAATTGGCTTTTAAAGCTCAATCTTCTGAAAAATTAAATATGGTTTAAAAAATGGGTATCAATATGCACCATACACCAGTAGCTTTTCTTATTTACACTGTTGCATTTGTCAATAATCCCTTCATATTCAATAAATATTAACATATAGGAAAGAACTCTAAACATCTTAATTTTCCTAAGTAATTATATCGTAAAACTAAATGTGAATGCTTACATGTGTAATTCTTTCAATAAATGGACAAATTTTTAAAATATTTTTAGAAAGTTCACTCATAGAATCTGAGTAAAAAACTTACTGAAGACAAATAAGGGGATAAGTTTTATGGTTCAGTTATGTGATTCACTGATTATAAAAATTGCCTATTAGGAAATATCCCACAGTATTATGCACAGACACTTATTTGGAACTAATTACATTATGTTGTGAGTAATTCTTTACAAGTTTGTTTTATTTAGGAGTCTGCATTAATATGAGGAGGAATATTTGCTACAAGGAGATAGCCAAATTCTTAGACCGGATGAAAGGAGTACATTTAGAAGAGCCAAAAAATATATAAAACATAAAGAATTCTGAGAAGAGTAGATTGGCGAGTTTATAACAACAAAAATTGTAGTTCTCACTCCCTCTCCTTTTTTTTCTCACTCTACTTATGGAAACATAATAGCTTATTTAAGAGGTTATATAATACTACCCAAGTTAGTCCTCTAAATACTTATATGTGAAATATTTACCTAAACATATAGACATTTAATTTCAAAACATATGCAGTTAATTTCAAATTTTTGCATGATTTTGAAAGTTACTTATTTTGATATTGAATAAATTTTAGAGGAAAGTGCAAATTATAACATGATTGAAAATAATATAGTGTAATCTTATTTAGATTATTTGAAATTTATGTCTATGTTAAATATCAAAGGACAGTACAATAGAATTAATTTTAAAAAGAAAGAGTATGTATTTCAATATTCTCTCTCTTGGCATTATATTTTGCTCAGTTGAGGTCAAATTAAAAACATGACTACTAGCTGGGCGCCTGGGTGGCTCAGTTGGTTAAGTGACTGCCTTCGGCTCAGGTCATGATCCTGGAGTCCCTGGATCGAGTCCCGCATCAGGCTTCCTGCTCGGCAGGGAGTCTGCTTCGTCCTCTGACCCTATCCCCTCTCAGGTATTCTCTCTGTCTCAAATAAATAAATAAAATCTTTAAAAACATGACTACTAGCAAATACAATTTTTCTACTAAGAAATATAAATAGGTCAGTTCTTCTGGTTCTGTAATTTGTATTTTAATTATTTTTTTCTTTCTGAATGTGATTTTGCCACTTGACTTTATACTTAGTTATTACATGATCATTGTAACAGAAAATAATGATATCAACATCTCTAGAAAATTCATTCATTTTTCCAAACTGAAACTCTGATTATAATTTGATCAGCTAATGAATTAATAACAAATCTATTCCAAAGAATATACCATTTGCCATTGATTCTGAGGCTATGCTTCTTATATGTAGCAGTACCATGTTAGAAATAATGGAATACTAGAGGTAAAAGAATACTTCATCAATTCAAGTAAAAGTGCTCAGAATATGAATTCAGTATTATAATATAATCAGTATTGCAGTTTTGAACTTAGAACATCATCCAGTAACTCAATTTATTTTTTAAAACTTTCCTCAGGTTATTAAGCAATGGCTCAATTCCAGAAAGTCACTAGTATTTTCATTAAAAATTATTGAAAAAAAAAAAAAACAAGCATCGACTTAGTTTTAGCAAAAAAGAAATCTTTCCAAGGATAAATAATTATATCAATATAAGAATACTAGAAAACTCTAACTCATAATTGAAGATAAAAAGAATACAATCAATTAAAATATTCCAAAGAATTAGAAAATCACCTCTAGCAATTTATTTTTAAATCAATTTGGGGATATCCATTGCCAGCAGGAAATGGTACTTCAATGACCATATTCTACAAATGCTGCCATGAATTCCTCGACCTTCTCAATCTATAAGCCAGATTTAGACTGAATAACGCAAGGCTCTAAATGCCGTACTGCTCCATTCAATCTTAATAGGAATATTTCTAATTAATTAGAAGAAATTTCTCCACTCCTAGCTTTCATTTAGCCATATCAATTCTTATGTTCAAATTTGCTCAAGAGCCACACAATTAAAAGGAAGAAGTATAATACTAATTATCTCAAATCAACTTTTTCATTTCTTTTTATATATATAACATAATAATATGTAATGTATATGATCTGATATAATATATATGATCTTATTATATATAATAATTATATAATAATATATATATGATCCAAAAATATACAACACAATCTTTCTTCATGGTTTTCTGTTCTGTCAAGAGAAAAAGCAGAAGGAATCATTTTCCATTACACATGCACACAAAATATATTGGAGTAGGTAGATAAAACACTCTTTTTAGAATAATAGGGACATGTTAAGGTGACATTTAATATCTTTGCTCTAATAATCACTTAGCAATACCTACAGATAACTCAAGATTTTAGAAGTCAAAGGTTTTAAATATTAGGCAAAAGCCTCAAGCAGATTTGTGAATAGACTTCATAAAGTCTCAGGGTTTGAAGAATCTTTTAAAGGTTTTTAGTAAAAGTACTTACATGGTATTTGAATTTCTTCTAATAGATCCCCACCAAGTGGTTGCACAGGCAGTGTGAAAATCTGTGACAGAGACCCCATCATTCCCGAGGCAGCCCATTCCATCAAGACTATTACAAAGTTCATCTTTAGAAGCCAACGTTTGCCTTCTTGTAGTTTTCAGTAATTGTACCTCATTGCACCATATAAGCCAATATTTCACTTGAGTATCTGTTATACAGTTGTAAGCATTATATGTCCACATGTCTCTTTACTTCTCTGCCTCACCACTATTTTATGAACTTTATGAATTATTTGATGTCTTAGTCATAGTTCGATAATCTTTTTATTTTTAGCCCTTAATATGGAGTTATACATGTAGTGAATATGCAAAGCAAATGATTGTTAAATGAATGAATTGCATCTGAAATGTAAGCTCATCTCAAAAACAAGACATAATATTTTGTCATAAAACTGATATGGACATTGTGGGAAATATAAGGGAGAAGTGAATTAAGGGACAGCTGTCGAGAAGCATGGTCAATATTTCCAAACATTTCCCAGATACTTGAATCCAAGGCATGGTCTGGATTTGACTTGGACACATGGGACACTGATGACATCCAAGCAGGAAAGAATGTTTTTAGCATGTGTTCGAATGTGTTTCAAGAGAAGTAATAATCAAAAATATGAAATTTTGATATTTGTTTACATCACTGGAAAATTATAATCCTTTCAAAATCTAGTAATATTCAACATATCTGTCTTTGGGAATGCAGAGTAAAATTTTAAATGGCAAAAATCTCTAAAAATACATTGAAAAAGATTTAAAAAATGGTCTATAAAGAACACCAATGGAAAGATATCTTGTGTTCATGGATTGGAAGGCTTAATAGTGTTAGAATATCTAAAGTGATCTACAGATTCAATGCAATACCTATCAAAATTCCAATGGTGGGATGCCTGGGTGGCTCAGTTGTTAAGCATCTGCCTTCAGCTGAGGTCATGATCCCAGGGTCCTGGGATCGAGCCCCGCATCGAGCTCCCTTCTCAGCAGGAAGCCTTCTTCTCCCTCTCCCTTCCCCTGCTTGTGCTCTCTCTCTCTCTCTTGCTGTCTCTCTCTGTCAGATAATTGAATAGAGTCTTAAAAAAAATTCCGAAGGCATTTTTCACAGAAATAGAAAAAAAAATCCTAGAATTTGAAAGGAACCACAAAAGACTCCAAATAGTCAATGCAATCATGAGAAAGGAATGCAGAGCTGGAGACATCACAGTTCTGGATTTTAAAATATGTTACAATTCTGTAGTCATCAAAACAGTATGTATTGGCATAAAAATAGACACATAAGGCAAAGGAACAGAAATAACCCACCCGTCATATACAGATCTTTGACAAGGGAATCAAGAGCATACAATGGGGATGGAAAAGTCTTTTCAATAAATGGTATTGGGAAAACTGGATATCCACATGCAAAAGAATGAAACTGGACCCCTATCTTATACCAATTCCAAATATTAACTTGAAATGGATTAAAACCTTAAATGTAAGCCCTGACACCATAAACCTCCTACAAAGAACATAGAGAAACATTGATCTTGGCAATGATTTTTGGATATGACAGTAAAAGTCCAGGGAACAAAAGCAAAAGTCAACAAGTGGGATTACATCGAATTAAAAAGCTCTGCACAACAAAAGGATCTATCAACAAATTGAAAAAAAGCAGTCTATGGATTGGGAGAAAATATTTGCAAACCCATATATCTGATGTGGTGTTAATAGCTAAAATATATATGGAACACATACAAGAAAAATTAGATTAAAAATGGGCAGAGGACCTGAATAGACATTTTTCTAAAGAAAACATCCAAATGGCCAATGAGGTACATGAAAAGATGCTTAACATCACTAATTATCAGGGAAATGCAAATCAAAACCACAAATGAGATATCACCCCATTTGTATTAGGATGGCTATCAAGAAGACAACAGTGTTGGTGAGGTTGTGGAGAAAAAGAAACCCTTGAACACTGTCAGTGGAAATGCAAATTGGGATAGTCTTTACGTAAAACAGCATGGAATTTTCTCAAGAAATTTAAAACAGAACTACCACATGATCAGATAATCCCACTCTGAGTATATACCTAAAGAAAATGAAAACTCCAAGTTGAAAAGATGCATGCACCCTTATGTTCCTTGCAGCATTATTTACAATAACGAAGATATGGAAACAATTTAAGTGTCCATCAATGGATGAATGGATAAAGAAAATGTGGTTTTACCCAGCCATAAAAAAAGAAGGAAACCCTGCAAAAAAATGGATAAACCGGGAGCGGGGGGACATTATGCTAAATGAATAAGCCAGACAAAAAAGACAATTGCTGTATAATATTACTCATATGAGGAATCTTAAAAAACAAACAAACAAACAAACAAACAAACAAACAAAAACTTTGAACTCATAGAACAGAGTAGAATGGAAATTACCATGGGCTGAGGGGTGGGGGAAATGGGAAGATGTTGGTTAAAGAGTACAAAGTTTCAGTTATAGCATGAATACGTACATTCTGGGGATCTAATATACAGCATGTGACTATAATTAATAATACTGCATTGTATACTTGAAATTGGCTAAGAGAGTGGATCTTAAGTGTTCCCACCACACATACAAAAAAAACATGGTAACCATCTGAGGTGATGAATGGGTAAAATAAACTTAACTGTAGTAATCATTTCACAATGTATACAAAAACAAACAACGTACTACACTTTAAATGTATACAATTTTGTCAGTTATAACTCAATAAAGCTGGAAAAAAATATATAAAATACAAAAAAAAAAGCCCACAAAATAAAGTCACTACATGACACAAACAGGGTTGCTGGAGTGGTGGGGGGTGGGAGGGATGGGGTGGCTGGGTGATAGACATTGGGGAGGGTATGTGAATTGTGTAAGACTGATGAATCACAGACCTGTACCTCTGAAACAAATAATACATTATATGTTAAAAAAAAAAGGGGGGGGGATGCCTGGGTGGCTCAGTCGGTTAAGCGGCTGCCTTCAACTCGGCTCGGGTCATGATCCCAGGGTCCTGGGATCGAGCCTTGCATCGGGCTCCCTGCTCAGTGGGGAGCCTGCTCCTCCCTCTCCCTCTGCCTGCCTCTCTGCCTACTTGTTCTCTCTATCTCTCTGTCAAATAAATAAATAAAATCTTAAAAAAAAAAAAAGAAAATAGTAGGAAGGGAAAAATGAAGGGGGGGCATCGGAGGGGGAGACGAACCATGAGACACTATGGACTCTGAGAAACAAACTGAGGGTTCTAGAGGGGAGGGGGGTGGGAGGATGGGTTAGCCTGGGGATGGGTATTAAAGAGGGCACGTTCTGCATGGAGCACTGGGTGTTATACACAAACAATAAATCATGGAACACTACATCAAAAACTAATGATGTAATGTATGGTGATTAACATAACATAATAAAATAAAATTTAAAAAATTAAAAATAAAATAAAGTCACTACATGACATACAACTAGAATTTTTAAAATCTTTATAGACATGATCCTTGAAAAATGGACCAGAATTCTTTATCACACATGCTTGCACACACATTTTTAAATTTTTATTTAAAATTTTTTTACTGGGACACCTGGGTAGCTCATTCGTAAGCGTCTGCCTTCAGCTCAGGCCATGATCCCAGGGGCCTGGGATTGAGCCCCACATTGGGCTTCCTGCTCCACGGGAAGCCTGCTTCTCCCTCTCCCACTCCCCCTGCTTGTGTTCCCTCTCTCACTGTGTCTCTCTCTGTCAAATAAATAAATAAAATTTTTAAAAAATAAAATAAAATAAATAAAAATAATTTTTTTACTGTTTTAATTTTTAGCTGAAATATAGTTAACATGCAATGTTATATTAGTATCATAGGTCCAACAGTGATTTGACAATTCTTCACATTACACTACACTCACACTCATTTTCCTTTCGATGCTGCCACAATTCTTTAAATACCTCCTGTTACACCCACTGGCAGAAAGGGACATGCCTCTGTGACAGCCAGGGCTCCAAACCAGTGGTGTCAACAGCTCTGTCACCACACACTGGTGTGCAGTGGAGGCTGAAAAGGAAGAGGAGAGTTAGAGCCGGCACAGCCTGCTTGTGTCCGCCGCATCCTCCCCGCTCCATCTGTTGTCTCCGCAGTGCGCCACTGAGCCTCTGAGAGGAAGCTGTGCGTTCAACACCATCCTGTAGTATCAACATTCACGTGGCTGGTTCAGACATACCTTTCCCTTCACCACCATGAAAATGGATTTAACAATTTGAGCAAAGGTGCTAATGTCTTAGTTACTTCTCAATTCTCATGCCCTCAGATACATCTGCCATTAAATAAAACTGTGTTATCTTCTTAGACATTGCTTGTTTCAAAAAGATTGAAGGAATTTTAATAAAATAAACTGGGCTTCTGCTTCAAAACGAGAGAGTAAAGAAACATGCCCACCTTCTATTTGAATAAACAAATAAACAAGTATCTTCTTGTAACAACAGAAAATGTTATTAACAGGGAAAAATCCTGCAACACAACACATATCGGGGGAAAATGCCATCAATAGACTTCGCCACATAGATGCCATATCAGATCATCACATTGATGGGTAAACTCATATTTGAAATTAGGAGGGAGAAAAAGGGGAAAGCAGTTTTTTTTTTTTCCATAAGGGAAATGCAAAAGTGCTGTTTACACTATGCAGTCATTCTAAAATTGGCATTCAGAATGAGTAGGTTCTCTAGCCTGCTTGCCAGTTCCCCCACCAAAGTATTTCAAAATGACGATTGTAAGGCACTATTCCTTTTGCTTACGGTATGCCTTCTATTTGTGGAGAGACAGATTGGAGATTCACAGAGTTACAAAGAAAACACATAGTAGCTCTATATTAATGACATATTCCCTTACTTAAATTTGGAGAAGCAGGGTGAATGAAAAAATAAGCATATCTAGGCCTGTTTTGGTGAAATTTTGGATAATCAAATAGATTCCAGAGAGGAAAATACAGAACCAGGTGCATCAGCAACATTGTGTGCAAAAGAGAGAAAGAGCATGCGCCTGCAAATGTCACTTAAATTTATGGGGAAAAATATTTGCAAGCTAGAATTCTATACCACACAAAATTAAATGAACGGACAATTTTAAATATAAAATATCTCAGAGATTTTCAGAAATATGTTTAAAAATGTACTCTAGGGTTTTGCACAAAATATATCATAGGTTTTCTGAAACACTCATTAAAGAAAATGCTCCAGCACCATAATATGGAATACACCAAAGAGATGTTTTGAAAATCCTAAAAACCATGGCACTAATATATATATATCATGTATATATAAAATATACATGATGTATATATATTTTATACTCAATATATTATATAATAAATACATTTAATCACTCTATATGTCACTAAAATAACAGAGAAAGATAAAGATAAAACAAAAATTCAACCTAGGAAAAAAAAGAGATAATTTAAAAACAGAAGAGAACTTTAAACAAATTCTAATTAATATAGTCAGTGTCATATAAAAGGCTTGCTTTAGGCCCCTAAGTTTTGCAATAATTAGATTGGTAAAAATAGTAATTGGAACATTCATCGTAAGATAATAAACTACAGGTTTCCCCAACTACCCCAAAGTAGGATGTTTCTACAAAAAACTTTCATAAGTTGAAATGGTGTAAGGTAAACAAGAAATTACCATTAATTTATATGGAAGATTTTTTTTTTTAGCACTGCCAGACCCCAAAAATAACCTCTTGTAGGCTTTTCTGATACCTTAGGACGCATCTAGTTAATGGATGCACAAAGCAAATCAAGATAAAGCACATATATAGTGACATATATAGTGATTTATATGGGTAATACATCAACTGATTCTAGTAATATCATCAAGGTTATGAATAAAGATAGTGGGAAAGAAAGTGGAGGTGGGCTTCCTCTGCTGTTGGATGACTAGTTATTTTTTAAATTAATTAATTAATTTTTTTATTACATTCAATTAGCCAGCATATAGTAATTCCATCTCCCAGTTGGTACCTCTCTTTAGCACAAAGTTGGAGTGATAAACGCAGGAACAGGTTTTGTGTAATTGTGTGATTGTTGTGTTCACGTGACAGTAAGTGATCTTGAACATGCTGTAAGGTCTTCAAATGCTGGGAAACCTGAACCTTGTTCTGAGGCATTCATAGCCACAATAGAGCTATTTCTATAGAAAATTGTCTGTTTTTTCTTTTACATAAAGGGCATACAGATTTTGTCAGATGATAAGCCTTGTATTAGCTCTACTATGGAGAGGAGGTTTAGGATGGTCAAGGAGCAGAGTTATACCATAAGGTCTTGAAGTAACTTTCCTGAGCCAGTCTTATTTCTCATCTTGGCTCTCAGTTGTTTCTGCTGATGTAGGAAAAAACTACTGGGATTATGACAACCAGGACTCTTTTTGCCAGTGCAGATAATTTACCTCTTATTTTATTTAATAATATAGATTCTTATCATGAAAATGTAAATACATACTCTCTTTGACCAAATTTGGATGAATTTCTAATTAGCTACTCCTATACATATGAAAGTTAAAAAATAGAAATTTCTTAATTCTTAATTCTTAATGAGAAATATTTTACCCATTCTACTTCTGAGGCTAAAGATTACATTTTCATTAATATCTTTGGTCATTTTAATAAAAAATATACTATAGTATAATAGATTGTTTTCAGTATATTAAGCTAATATAATTCATTTACCTTAATAAATGGATAAATATTTTAGAATGGAGTTTCAAAATATATGTGTAATCATTTGAGTAGTGAAGTACTGTTTTCATCTATATCAGAGCATAGATGGATTTTAGTTTGCTATAAATGTTTAACATCCTGCTTAGTTTATAATTGCTTCACCTACAGATTAATATGATTTTTAAAGCTTAACAATATCATTTGAAAATTAATTTAAAATAAGAACTATTTTGTCTAAGTAATTTGAAAGTCTCTGACAATCAAACTTAATATTGACCTCTGAAGTAATCTCAAGAATGCCCTGACTTCTTATTTTCTGATGATTGAAAACTGTGGTGATACTATATTTCTGAAGACTACATACCTAGTATTCATTTGATTTGATTTGAATTATTTTTTTTTTTGTACAAAATATAGTTTGTCAATCTGAACCCAAAACAACCGAAGATTTTGGCGTAGTAGCGGGGATATTTCACCAAGCAAGATTTTGTTTCACAGTTAAGTCTTTGTTCCAAACCTAAAATAACACAGACATGCGTTTGTGCAAACATCACACCACATCAAACAAAATCAAACAAAATACAATATATGTGCACAACTCCACACACATACATGAAACTCTACCATTTTTAAATACCAAATTGTTCTTTTATGTTACTTGTAGGTACTTAAATGCTAGGGTCCACTAAATCTTTTGAGAATTGTAAAATGTAAGTTAAATTAACTGCATCTAGGCAAAACCCAAGTCCATAGTAAAAGATATAAAATTTCTAAACAGCTTTGCTTTTGAAAGGGGGCACCTGGGTAGCTCAGTTGGATGAGCGTCCCACTCTTGGTTTCTGCTCAGGCCATGATATCAGTGTCCTGAGATCAAGCCCCATGTCCAGCTTCCCTCTCAGTGGGGAGACTGCTGGGTGTTTTCTCCCTCTGCCCCTTCCCCGACACGTGTGTGTACGCATGCTCATACATACTCTCTCTCTCTCAAATAAATAAATAAATAAATCTTTTAAAAAAAGGAAAATAGCATACTTAGTCAACTTAGGCAAAGATTAATCTTATCTAATGTTAGTTTTCAAACTATATATCCTGCTATGCTTTTGCAAAGTAATAAAATTCTTATGTTTATTAGGCTAGCACTAATGATCCCCCCAAAAAGTGATAGTTTACAAAGAAAGTGATCACATATAATTAGCAGAAGTGTTGTTAAATAGTTTATGTTTTAATGAAATTTCATATTAAACTAGGCACCTATGTTTTAATCTACATAGTTTAAGTGTATCTTATTTTTTAAGTTCTTATTCATTGATCCACATATGAATCAAATAATCCTTATGAACACTCACCAAAGTATGAGAGATTCAAATATAAATTTGATATTAAGTGATTGATTTGCATAGAAAAGACATTTGAAAGTAAAACTAAATAACTGCTAAATTCATCTCTAATAGAAGAAAATTCAACTAGAGGGATTTTAAGCTCAGTGCATTTGGCACAGAATTAATTTAAATTAAAAAAAAGGAAGAACCTATAATAAAAGTTCAAATTATTGAAAGATAAAATTAAAATATTTAGTTATTTAATCAAAAAATTGGAAATAGAATTTTCAGAATTAGGTGTTAGTTTCACAGAATTCAATTTTCTAACTGTCGAGTTACTTCAAAAGTTGAAAGTTATGTATTTAGGAACAGATGTTGTATTGAATTATATGCTCTTGTGCCTGAATGAAACAAAAATTATAAGGATATATAATAGGATTTTCATTTTCCAGATAACTGGGTCTGCCATGGGCCACAGACAAAGCATTTTAGATGGCTGAATTCATTCATATGGAGGAAAAACAGTTTCAAAAGATGAAAATGGAAGTATTTCATTTATAAGGAGGAAGATTCATTTATTTTGAGGATTATAATATTATAAGAAACATAGCTTTTATAATGCCAGAATAGCTGTTTTGCAGTTTAGGAACCCCAGAAAACATTCCTTAGACTATAAATAAAGAACACTTTGAAGTTTAACCAATATCTGAAAATCATCCTCACATTAAATAGTCAGTAGCTGTATTTCTTCTATGCTCACTTTAAATTAGGAACATTTCAGGGAATTTTAGATATTCTGTGTTTCTTGGTGTCTTATTAACTTATTAAGTCATTCTGACGTTTTAGCAATGAAGTGCTAAAGGAGGCTCCTATTACATCTGAGAGCTGATTTTTTTTTTGTTTTGTTTTTTTGTGTTGTTTCATTTTGAGAGCTGATTGTTAGTGTTCAGGAATTTTGTGAGCACATTGGTAGTTTGAAATCAGCCATGGTATGAGTATTTACACCACGTACTTGCGACAAATCAAGTTTTCTTCCTTCATTTCTTTTTTTTTCCTGTTTTTCTCCTGGAGAAACTGTTGTTAATTTTTTATCAGCACATTAGTGGTTTTATCATTCCCAGTGCTCATATATGTGAGAAATTTTTTAAATAGCCCTGACTGTAAATACAGTGACTGGTGAATTTCTTTGTGAATGAACCATTGGTTTCTTACAAAATTCTACTCTCACTTCTCTACTCCTGTCACTCTACAGAAGGCCACTTTCCACATCCCAAAATATTATTCTTCACAGAGCCATCAGATACATCTCGCCAGATTTTCAGCATATAATTTTTCTGTTTCTTTATCTGATACTTCTGTTTATCTTAACTCTGTCCTGAAACTCTCTGTTCAATGTTCCGTTTCTTTGCATCCCACCCTCTACTCTAGTCAAATGGGTCAGCTTTCCAGTGCTATCATTTTTGTTATATATTTCTCTTTTCCTTGGGGCGCCTGGGTGGCTCAGTCGGTTAAGCGGCTGCCTTCTTCTCAGGTCATGATCCCAGGGTCCTGGGATCGAGCCCCTGCTTCTCCCTCTCCCTCTGTCTGCTGCTCTGCCTACTTGTGCTCTCTATCTCTGTTAAATATTTTCTCTTTTCTTTTTTTAATTTAATTTTATTATGTTATGTTAGTCACCATACAGTACATCATTGATGCAGTGTTCCATGATTCATTGTTTGCTTATAACACCCAGGGCTCCATGCCATATGTGCCCTCCTTAATACCCATCACCGGGCTGACCCATCCTCCGCCACCAAAACCCTGTTTGTTTCTCAGAGTCCATAGTCTCTCATGGTTTGTCTCCCCCTCCGATTCCACCCTCCTCATTTTTCCCTTCCTTCTCCTTATGTCTTCCATCATAGGGTTTCTCTTATTTGTTTTCTCTTTTCTTAGAAAGTTCTTTATGTTCTCTGAATATTTGAAATCCTACTCATTCTTCAAAGCCCAGGTCTGTTTTTTTCCAATTTGTAGGAAGAAATACCAATATGATGGAAGTATAACACTGTAAATATATCTTCTTGCATAGGGGTTAACCAAGGTGTTATGGAATAAAGCATATATGATTTAGGAGGTACCTGTTAAGAAAGAATGCAAATTTTAAATGTGAATATTAAGTTATGGTGAACATGAAAATGCACTGCTCAGATATTCTGTTGCAGGAAGCACAGATCTTACGGGGCAGGAAAGAAATTACGTACCAAAGGAGCTGCAAGAATTGACTATATTCAGTGACAGAAGCTAGGGAAAGATCCTGGGATTAAATTATGTGGGTGCTAGTTTGAGAGGGGTGTTTTGAACTTAAGAGTGGAGAAGGAAGGCATTGATTTAGGGATACTTTTTCATGACATGAGATTAAATATTCTGGCAAGAATTCCAAGAGATAAGGCAAACACACCACCAGCGTGGCTCTTAGAAGACTTGAGAAAGTGGGGCGCCTGGGTGGCTCAGTCGTTAAGCATCTGCCTTCGGCTCAGGTCATGGTCCCAGGGTCCTGGGATCGAGCCCCGCATCGGGCTCCCTGCTCAGCGGGGAGCCTGCTTCTCCATCTCCCTCTGCCTGCTTCTCTGCCTACTTGTTCTCTCTCTCTCTATCTCTCTGTCAAATAAATAAATAAAATCTTTAAAAAAAAAAAAAAAGAAGACTTGAGAAAGTGATGGTCAATACTGGAAAGTAGAATGTCCAAGTTGCCCTGGAAGATTATATGGGAAGGAATAAGGGGACATGCATATGCTGTAATAGATATATGATGTCATGTCAGAAGACCCACCAGGGGGTTATGTTCCATGAGAGGACCCGTGGACATGACACTCACAAAGGCCGTTAGGAATGAGTTCGTGGGAGTTTTATTAAACCATAAAAAGTTCCATCATGTCTCTTCTCTGCAGTATGGTGATGACTACAGGACAAGCAGTCACAGAGCTGGGCTCTTTAATATCCTGGGGGATGATAGAATCCTGAAGTAATAATGACCATAAGCGTCACTGAAACACAAGAAGCTAGAAGGTCACGATTACAATAATAAATGGCAAATTCAGAGGGGAAGCAAAGGGACCTAGGTCTGGAGGAGTTTTCAGATACAGTTAACAGAGTCTGGTACCCTTAAAAACAAATTAGATGAATGGAGGATAAGGATGCTACTTAACATTCATAACCAGGAAATAAGAACAAAGGGGCAAAAGGCTGACAGCAATCATCCCAATAAAATGTCATAAATCCCTTTCTCACTTCCTAGATATGAAACAGTTTTTAGATTTGAAATATGTTGATTGAAGAATTATCCAGGAAAAAAGGACCCTGCAACAGCAGAGTGATTATATAAAGTACTGATCCCCCCAGTCCTTCCCCAAAGGGGTCTATGACAATTATGACTCTATACTCAAAGGAAAGATAAATACTCAGATGGGTATATATGGACTATAGGACACAGCAACTGAGCTGACCCTGGAAACTCAACTACCCTCATGGCCTACTTGGCAGAGTGGGGATTTAAGCACCAAACAATAAATGGATTTCTTGTTAAAGTCTATCTCAGTAGGCCCACTGTTCCCTGGACTTGCTCTATGATCATTTTCTCAGTCCCTGGGGATAAAACTGGAACAGATATACCTGGCAATTGGAGTAGCCACTACATTGTTTCTTTGACCTTTGGGAATAAGTTTGATAGTGGGAAAGGTCAAGTGAAAAACCTCTGAGACAAAATTAAAACTAAAATTACATTCCAGGGGGATGCATCAAATTAGCACCACCATTAAAAACTTAAAGTATTCAGGATCAATGGTTCCTCTTATGCAGCTGTTTAACTTACTATTCTGGCCCTGCAGAAACAGAATGAAACCTTGGAGAATCACTGTAGTCTATGACAGGCTCAACCAAGTAGAAGCATAGATTGCAGCTACTCGGCCGGTTGTAGCTTCATTGCTAGAAAGATTACTACGGTGCAGGGCATACAGCCATTGATTCAGTGACTGCATTGTTTTCTATTCCATGTACAACAGAGAATCAGAAACACTTTTCATTCATATGGAGTGGAAAATAATAGTCATTTATTGTTTTGCCTGAGGATTATGTCACCTATTTTGCCTTCTATGATAATATAGAAAGAGAAATCTGTACAGACTAGGTATCTCATAAAGCATTACACTGATCCATTGTATTTACTGATACCGTGTTGTTATGATATGTGAAACATGAGGTGATTAGTACACTGGAGAATTTGGTAAGATACATACCATCCAGAAAACACATGATAAATCTACAAAGTTTAGGAAGCATTCCAATTCGGCCAGTTTTTAAGAGTATAATATTCAAGGGCATGCCAGATAGATATCTTTTTGATATAAAAACCAAATTAATAAGTGCTGCATCCTCTACAACAAAGAAGAAAACGCTTCAAAAATAGCATGATAAGTACATGAAAGGGTGGTCACACCCACAGAGATAAAGATTATATATAGACCCAGTAGTATGGACTCCATCTTACCAATACCAATATAACTACTGTGGTCTATGAATGTCCACATTGTGAGCAACAGAGATGAATACTGAGCCCCCAATACAAAACTATTCCCTTGAAGAGATCAACTTGTAACTTGTCTCAATTGAGTCCCTTCCATCTTGGAAGGGCCAAAAGTTTTTCTTCATAGGGATAAATATCTATTTTAAGTATAGGTTTTCATTCCAGTCTTCAGAGCCTTAGCAGGCAACCATTCAGGGTGCTTACGGAACACCTGATTCACAGGTGCAGGCATAGCATCTAAGGTAGGCTACTGACTTCACAGTGAAGGGTGTGTGGGAGTCAGCCATGACCCATGAGCTACTCCATCCAGAAGCGGCCAGACACAGAGAAACTTGGAAGGCATAACTGAAGTGACAGCTTGAAGGCAATACTCTGAAAGGAAAAAGTGCCACTTTTCAAGATGTTGTGCATTCATTAAATCGGAGATCTTAATTGGTGTTTGTCCTTAGTAGGAATAATATACTGGCCCGAGAACAAAGGGCTGAAAGCATAAGTAGCTTCTCTTACTATCCCTTCCATTGAACCCATGGGGGAAATTTGTGAGAAAATTCCAGTCCCCAAAACTCTGAGTTATGCAGGGTTGTAGTTTTTGTCTCCAAAGAGGGAAATTCCCTCCAGGGAATATAGCAAGGAGAAGTTCACATTAAACTACAAGCTATGGCAGCCACCAGGATACTTTGGATTTCTGAAACCCAAAGACTAGCAGATAGATAACAAAGTTGCCATCTTTGCAGGAGCAATTTATCTTGACCATCAGGAGGTAGCAGGGCTGCTTATACACAATGGGTACACAGAAGAATATATGTGGAGCTCATGGGATTGATTTAGGTGCCTCCTGGTACTTACTTTTCCCATATATCTGTAAGTAGACAAGTCCAGGATCTCCAGCCTGAGAGGATATGATTTGCCTCAGGCTTCCCAGGAATGTTGGTTTGGATCACATTACCAGATGACAGCAGAGGGTCAGAGGAATTTTGAATGCATAGTCATGGAGGAAGAGGATGAGTATCAATTGCACCCCAATGTCAACTACAGTATTGAGATCTGTAGTTCTTCTTATTAAACTCTCTCTTTTAAATTCCCACTAAGTAAGAGAGGTTCATGGGAAAATGGAGGAACTATTCTTCAAACTCACATTGAACAGGAAATTCTGCATCATATGCTGTATTTTGGTAGACGGTAGTGTCCATAGAGATGCGCCAATCAGATCTACTATTTTGGAGAGTACAGTTGAGTGATAGCTCCAGCTCATCCCTCTAATTTACCACTTTATTTATGCTGAGGATACATTTTCCCTAGGATGGTCCTAGTCAGTGATAGAGCTTGGCAGAGGTACTGGTTCGGACCTCTTCCAAAAGGATGCCTCTCAGGGACAATTTGAATGCATATAACTTTTATTAGAATTTTTATACTAATTTTGGAAAATATCAAGTTTCTTTCATTCACAAACTATTACATAGAGATGAAACTATCATAGGACTGCTACAGTTTGGTGCTCTATAAACACAGGAATTCTTTTCAATTTTATTTTTACCAATCAAGAAAGAGAAAAGTATATGGAAATATAGCATATTTATAGTTTTTATGCTACATTATTGAGTGTATTCCTGACATGAAAAGTGATACATTTTAATTAGGCATCAGTAAGAACTGAATTGTCAAATCACTTTGTTGTATACTTGAAACTAATATATATCAACTATACCTTAGTTAAAAATTTAAAAATAATTCCTGAAGCCCCGATTTACAATTTTATATATCTAATGATTGGACAAATTTTCCATAGATTACCCTCTGACTCAGCACATCTCAAATCCTGTTTCTCATTCATGACTATATATTGCCGGTGTCAAAAAACATAGAATATGTTAGTATAAGACAGTCAGCTCTATGATTTTAGGTCACATTGTGGGTGGCTTGGCACACAGTGGACAGTGGAAGTATTTCTGGAAGTCATTCCTACAAGAGGAGGGTTAATGGTAAGTTTACCTGAACATAGAAGGTTATCAATACAGAAGTGTCACAAATCCCACTAAAAACAAACTGTGTCCCCAATTCAAAGTCTCCTTAGCCAAATCTCAATAATCTTTGGTTCAATATGTGGGCACTA
Source organism: Mirounga leonina (assembly GCF_011800145.1). Taxonomy (NCBI): domain Eukaryota; kingdom Metazoa; phylum Chordata; class Mammalia; order Carnivora; family Phocidae; genus Mirounga; species Mirounga leonina. The sequence goes on along the minus strand of NW_023270807.1, from coordinate 58,772,429 downwards.
AAAGAAGCCAAAATGAAGTGTGATAGAGAGGAAGTTTGAGTTGAAAGAGATACCAATTGCAATTAATTTGGATCTAAGTAACAAGCAAATCTTACAAAAATTAAAAATTAAAAAAAAAAAAAACATATTCTTGTGAATACATTGCTGCTAAGACTATCACCCAGTGTCTTGGGAAGGGTCTGGGAAAACACGTGGGCCTGAAATTTACACTTCATTAATCTCATGTTACCTTATTCTTTTGCTTCCAACAAATTATTAAATTTACTTCTACTTTTATATTGTCTATCTTAGTTAATAAAATTATCTCAGGTTCAAGATAGACCCTCAAACCCATCTTTGATTTTTGATTTTTCTTTCATAGGAACCAGAAAGAGAACAAGGGATTAGTGAAAAATCCCAAGTGAAAAATTTAAGAAATCATTTAAAGGAAGAGAAGAGAGTAGTTAACATGGTACTGGATTCTTAAAAGCCAAATGGGAAGTTCAATATCTGATAATACTAATTACACCAAAAATCCCTTGTGAGTCATCAATAGCCATAGCATACAGAAGTAACATTAACTGACACCTCTACTGCTCTATGTTGACTTGCCATCCAAAGTAACCATCCTGAGAGAGTGACTTAGTGACACCAGAGAATTCTTTTAGGCACTGAACAAAATACATACACATTTTGGGACATGTTCTGGAACCTCAAAAAAAACCTGTAAATCTGAGGAGATGGACCAAAATATATAACAAAGCACACATGTAATATGTGGGAGAACTAAATAGAGAGTAAAAGATAAAGCAGAGTAACATATGTCTCTTTAACCAAGAAAGTCAAGGAGACAACAGATATAAACAAATCCCATCATATTTTACATGTCCTAAATAAGGAAAAGTTTGCATTACGCACATTTATTACATTTTTTATACACTGACCCTGAGATAAGTGAGGGTCAGATACAGAGATTTACCATCTACTTAAGGAAGAATGTGATTATGATGATGAATTTTATATGTCAACTTGACTGGGTCAAAGGGTTCCCAGACTCTTAGTCACACATTATTCTGGGTATATCTGTGAGGGTTCAGATGTGATTAACATCTGAATCAGTAGACTCAGTAAAACAGCTTGCCCTGCTTCATGTGGTTGGGCCTCATCCAATCTATTAAAGACCTAAATACAACAAATAGGCTGAAAAGCGAACTTCTCCTGCCTGACTGATTTAAGCTGGGACATCTTTCTTTTACTGCCTTGGGTCTTGAGTCTGCTGATTTTCAGACCGGAGTTTATATATCATTAGCTCTCCTGGTTCTCAGGCCTTCAGACTGACTGGAAATCACTGTCAGCTCTCCTGGGTCTCCAGCTTGCCAACTGCAGATCTTGGGAGTCTCCATATTGCCTGAGCCGATGACTTACAATAAATCTCTTTTGATATATCTATATCTATGTGTGTGTGTCCTATTGGCTCTGTTGCTCTGGAGAATAGTGACTAATACAATGATGTTGCATGGATCCAAATGCTAAGTGTTCTGTAATTTTCCCTAAACCTTTCTCTTCGTCATATAGCTAGACAGATACCAAAATATACTAAAAAAGTATGTGAATCACTTTGGTACACACAATAACAAACTGGGAGAAATGTGGTATCTTTTTCTTAATTTATTTTTAAAGATTTATTTATTTGAGACTGTGTGTGAGAGAGAGGGAGAGTGGCGGGGGGAGGGGCAGAAGGAGAGGGAGAGAAAGAATCTTAAGCAGCCTCCATGCTCAGTGCAGAGCCTGATGCGGGGCTCGATCTCACCACCCTGAGACCATGATCTGAGCCGAAATCAAGAGTTGGACGCTTAACTGACTGTGCCACCCAGACACGTCTTATTCTTAACTTTTTAATTGCCTGTGCTTCTCTTTGCTTATACTCATTGTTTTACAAAGAAAACTCTGCTTCTTTTTTTTTTTGCATGTATTAATTTTTTATTTAAAGCCACACCTACTTTACAATTCTTTATTTTGTGTCTCTCACGGTGAATGACTGTAAATCTTATTGCTTGTGATTTTGTATAACTCTTAGCATTTGGAATCATACAATGTCACATTTCTTAAGTAGATGTGAAGTCTGTGTTGTGTACCTATCAACACTTATCTCTATCTCAATATACTGCAAATATAATAAATGAGAACAGTGTAACATTTTCCTCATTAAGGATCACTAAAAATAGTAAACCTAAATAATATTTTCTGTTCTCTTGTTTGCTCATTTTCCTTTTAATCAGAAAGCAAATAGGGTATTATTCTTTTCAGTTCCTCACCCAATGCCTATTACATATAACTATATATGCATATTTGTACACATACCCTTCATGACCACACATATTGTTGCATGTCATATTATAATATTTAATTCAGTTAAGTGTTATAAATATGGATCACTAACCATGGAAAACAATGCTGACTGGCTAATGCAACTGCTATAATAACCAGTAATTTTTGCCTTGCCATTTTTTCCACTTTACAGACTACAAAAGGCCAGATAATTGCTTTCTTAGGTTCTCTGATAGCTTTTGGTGCCAGTGTGATACCTATCTCCACAATATGTAAAGAAAATTTATAATTCAATAATAATAATGCAAACATTTCAATAAGGTGGTCAAAATATTTTAACACTTCATAAAAGAGGACATACAAATGGCCAATAAATACATATACTAACCAACATTAGTCATCTGAGAAAGGCATAGTAACACCAGAACAAAATATCATTACACACCCACTAGAATTGAATCTACTGTGTACTGGTGAGATTGTGAGGCAATTGGAATTTCAAACATTATTGACGGGACTAAAATTTTACAACAACTTTGGTTGGCAGTTTCTTATAATGTTAAACATACACTTAATCATTATGAACCAGGAATTTCACTCATAAGTATTTTCCCAAAAGAAATGAAAACACAGGCTCAACAGAAGAATTGTATGTGAATGTTTAAAGCACTTTTATTATTAATAGCTCCAAACTAGAAACAATTCAAATCTTCATCAACAAGTAAATGGATAAACAAATATTGGTAGAGTCATACAATTAAAGTAAAAATGAAAAGGAATGACCTACTGACAAATACATGAATAAATTCAAAAGCATTATGTTGAACAAAAGAAGCCAGACCCAAAAGAGTACCTACTGTATGATTCCATTTCTTTTATTTTTATTTTTTAAGATTTATTTATTTATTTATTTATTTATTTATTTATTTATTTATCAGAGAGAGAGAGAGAGCACAAACAGGGAGGAGTGGCAGGCAGAGGGAGAAGCAGGCTCCCTGCTGAACAAGGAGCCCAATCCAGGACCTGGGGATCATGACCCAAGTAGAAGGCAGACATTTAACCAATTGAGACACCCAGGAGCCACATGTATGATTCCATTTCTGTAAATTCCAAAATCCACATAACTAATCCATGGTGATAGGAAATAGAGTGGTGGTGACTAAGAGCTGGAGGTGGAACTGGGATTGACTGCAAAGAGTCAAAAGGAATTTTCTTGGGTGGTGGAAATACTCTATATTTTGGTTGCATTGCTGGTTATAAAGTTGTATTCATTTGCCAAAATGAATCAAACTATACATTTAAAATAGGTGCATTCTGTTTCAGATAAGTTATAGCTCAATGAAGTTGGTTTAAAAGTTTAAAAATAATAACAAAACAATAGTTTTTGTTTTGTTAAACTAAAAATAGTTTAGTCAGATTCTCTGTACTTTTCACTGATTATGTCATAAATAAGGCATTAGGTATCAAGATGTCCTCTTTCAACAGTAGGTCTAAGCATATATAGATTTTGATCTCTCTAGTTAAATATCTGTACTTCTTATGGCCAAATGGTACCACGAAATGTGTGTGTGTGTGTTTTGATTTGTACTATTTCCACTCTCAGAATTCAGTCAAAGATTTTGAGGATGAATATAAATTAATTTGACTATAGATTCTCATATTTTAAATTGTGTCAAATAAGACCATTACAATCCAATATGAACTTCAAGGATATTCATTCCCCCGGAAGATTTTTGGTCTACTTCAGGAGGTGAATACCAATGCAGTAGTAATGTGATAATAATTGTGATGGAGGAGGTATGCCCACTTGCGGAGCTGAGAGAAGAGTAAAATGCTTTACACTGATGCAACTACAGTAATTGGTTTGTTCTGCTCTGAGTTCAATTTAAAATGGCAATTATTTTTTGAATATGTGATTTAAATCTTTCAAGATATAGTACAGTAAAAAAGGGGGGAAAAAAGCTTTAGAATTGAAATGTAGGCTCACACAACTAGGTATGGCAGAGAAAATTAGTGTCCATGAGATAACAATTAAATTTTATGTTGTGACTTCAAAAATGAATTTGAATTTTTAGGGTGTATTATAAGAGCATATGAATATATAAGACTAACCTTTTAAAAATGACTTTTAAACTTACAGTTAAACCCTAATTAAAGATATTAAATGAGGTCTCATTCAAGATGGCCAGCTGCGCCACCGTCTGAATACAAGAAAAATCCATCTAAGGCTTTCCACATAATCACATTCATGTTTCCACAATTACACGATATTATATTGCAGGTAAAGCTATCTAGGTTAAATGATCTCAGCTCACTAACTCTAAATTTTAGAACTGTTCCAGGCAAGGAATAATGGTTTATTCCTTTTCATCACAAATGTTCATCTGCAAATAAGTGCTGTAGAGGCGAATATTGAAGAGTCCAATATTTGTGATTCTACAAAATGACTAAGCCTGCTTCAAATAATTCACGATGTGGTGTGAAGCAGAAACATTATCATTATGATCAAAATTCAGTAGGATAAGAATCTTAGGAACAAATAAATTACAGTGAAACTGGTGATAGTTAAATTACACTGGAGTTACATCATTTCCATGCAAACCAGGATAACGTCATTTAATAACTCAAAATCATATTGAGGAACCTTCTTTTCTATGCATAAAAATAGGAGATTGGTCCAAGGAATTTCTTTAAATTTCTTACTGAAGAGATGTCTATATTATTGTTATTATTATTATTATTATTCCATATCATTATTTTTTCTTTTTGTGATGCACTAGAATTTGTAATATTTCTCACTTTTATTTTATAGTGATGCACCCATTTTCCTATCTAGTTTACCAATAGTTGGACAAATTAAATTAATCTATGGCTGCCTTATTACTATCATTATTATTTCATATTTATTGTATGGAAGTGGACCTATAAGAGTATACTTGTTACTCTTTCAGTTTGCCTTTTAATTTTCATTTCCCCATTCTTAGCCCCATCCCCTACAATGATTTTAACTAGCATAATTACTAATGCTGTGTTGTCAAAAGGATGAAGGAAGGAAGTATAGCATGTTTACAGGAGACAATGGAAAGAAACTGGCTTAATGTCATTACAAGGGCTCTAGCAAGGGAACATCTTCAAAACAAATGAGTCTTTTTTTCCAGTTAGAATTTAATTCGGAACAAAAGCAGGGTAGTCTTGGTGGGGAGGGGCAATAAGAATTCCACTTGATTGCGTAGTTTTTATATTTATTCTATATCTCCCCCAAAATTTATTAGCCTGATTATTACCATCAGTTTGCAGATGAAGAAATTGAACAGGATGTTCAAACCATATGCCAACCTGAGGATAAAAGTTTGAACTGTGATATTTTACTCACATATACATATTTTCCAAAAAACTTAACCAATTTTTCAAAGAAATCTGATCTTTTTTTTTTTAAAGATTTTATTTATTTATTTGAGACAGAGAATGAGAGAGACAGAGAGCACATGAGAGGGGGGAGGGTCAGAGGGAGAAGCAGGCTCCCTGCCGAGCAGGGAACCCGATGCGGGACTCGATCCAGGGACTCCAGGATCATGACCTGAGCCGAAGGCAGTCGCTTAACCAACTGAGCCACCCAGGTGCCCGAAATCTGATCTTTTTAAAGATTTTTTATTTATTTATTTGAGAGAGAGAGCAGAGCAAGCAAGAACAAGAGTATGGGGAGAAGGAGAAGCAGGCTTCCCGCTGAGCAGGGAACCCGATGTGAGGCTCGATTCAAGGACCCTGGGATCATGACCTGAGCTTAAGGCAGACGCTTAACTGACTGAGCCACCCAGGAGCCCCAACACATCTGATTTTTAATTTTATATTTGGAACTTCTCTATGCCACATACTGTTTAGTGAGATACACATTATATCTGCCAGGTGCAATCTTGCAGACACTTTGACAGAATTAATTAAGCTTTAATAAAAATATATCCACCAATTCTGGATGAACTTCAATTGTATTAGTTTCTTGGGGCTGCCATAACTAAATATCACAGACTGAGTGGTTTAAACTACAGAAACTTAGTTTCTTACAGTCGTGGAGGTTCGAAGTCCAAGATCAAAGTTTCAGCAGGTTTGATTTCTTTTGAGGCCTTTTTCCTTGGCTTGGAGATGACCACCTCACAGGGTCATCTTTCTGTGCACATGCATGCCTGTGTCTATCTCTTCTAAGGATACCAGTCGTATTGGATTAGGACCCACACTAATGACCTCATTAACCTTAATTACTTCTTTTAAGGCCTTATCTCCAAATATTGTCTAAATCCAAGGTACTCAGGTTTAGGATTTCAACATATGAATTTACTGGGGGCAGGGGCATGGTTCAACATATATACCAGCTCATCAAGTTCTTTCAAGTTATTCTTTTTTTTTTTTTTTTTTTTGCTTTCAAGTTATTCTTACCTGATTTTTTCCCTTTAATATAGCTCAAAATTATTATTTTACACAAGCATAAAGGCAATGCAATTAGTATCAAAATAGGAGAAATACTTCCAATTAGAAGATCTCTTTTTAAAATGTGTTTATTTTCTTGTTAAAATACAAATATTCAGAGGGAGGAAAAAGCAATTAGTATCATATATTTTCACTACATTATGAAACAGTTCAGATTTTTTTTTTTTTTTTTTTTGTAGAACCGCTATATCAGATCAGAGTTTTGTAGGGACAGACTTTAATTATTCTGAAAATCATTTCAAAATACATTTGGAGAAATTAGGAGAGGCTATTGTCTTAACTTCTTGCTACTAAATGTGTGGTTCAGACAGAAGAATAAACATCACCTAGGTGCTTACTAGAAACGCAGAGTCTTCTGCTCTACCCCAGTCTTGCCAAATCCAAATACGCATTTTAACTATTCCTTGAGGTGACTGTTATGAATGGTAAAATTTGAAAAACTTCGATCTAGAATGTACCAGGTTTTCCCAAAAAGCAGTATATATAAGGAATCAATGGAGATATAAGTGGGAATAAGGTCAGGAGCAAGAGAAAATTATGCAGAAGATTGATTTTCCTTTTGTTGTATTTTTGTTCTTAGAGCTACCCAACTTATTTATGAACAGACGGTATATCAAATACTATTATTTAAAAATGTGTGGTAATTGTTCTATTTGTTGCTTTGGAATAAATGTACTCCAATAGTCATGGTTTTATAAGTGTTATTATAGTTGCAGCTTAAAGATTAATTCCTTGAAATATTGGTACTGAAAATATTTTGGAGAAGGAAAGGCACTGGTCAATAACTTTAAGCAAGTCTGAATATTATATCCTTACATAATGTGCATTAACTCACAATGTGTATTAGCATATCAGAGACTGAACATTTCAGCAATAAAGCAACATGTCTAATGTCTAACTCTGCCCATGTGCCAAACTAATTTTATTATGGACACTTTTTATCTCAACCTCTACCAACAGGTGAGAGGATCAGTGTAATTGACAAATGTGCATAGACTCTGCTGTGCCCACTTCCAAATTTAAACTCCAGCTCCATTACTTTGTAGATATAATTTTAGGCAATATTAAACATATCCAGGTCCCTTGTAAGTAAACTGAGGTGTGATGATATTAACCTATATCACAGAGTCTCAGGGCAGCAAAAAGTTACCCAGATTCTGAATACACGTAAGCTACTATTTCATGGAAGGTATTTTGGGGAAAGCTGAACAGTGTATATATGGAAATAAATGCTTCTGTGTGTGTGTGTGTGTGTGTGTGTAGATATGACATATGCAACATATATACAACAGTATATGTATAAATAATTGCACTGTGCATGTATACATTTATAATATATGCATTTATATATAAAATAATTATAAATAAAATCATGATAAGTTATATACATAATTCTATAGTAATTCCATGATTTCAAAGCTCATATGACATTAACACTTTCCATGCTTCACTAAAACCCCAACTTCATATATAAAAATGTACTAACTTCATCAATTACTTTCATTTCAACATGCATAAGAATGCATGGTTTTATCAAGTTTTATCAAAATTATTTTGTAATTCTCTTTGTTCTCATTCTATAACTCTCCTATCAGAGTGGTCTTAAATGATTGATTTTTTATAACTCCCATTTGGTCTTATAAAAAGAAGAGAAAAATCACTGGAAGCCTAAGACACAGTTTGGAAAATGAATTTCTAATCTTGTATAATAGACAAAGTTACAGTTTTTTATGTAGACAGAAAAAAGTCTATGCTTAAGTTTTAAAGGGATACAGCTCAGTGATTTCTTCAAGAAGCCTGGCAAGTTAGTATTCACATACTCAAAAATATAACTAAAGAATGATACTGAACAAAAATTATGATGTTTGCATAAAAACAGATTAAGATACTCTCAAAGTCTCCTCTTTCAAGTCATCACTATTAGTGACCTGAAAACAAAAATAAAAATTTTCCTGGGGTGCCTGCCTGGCTCAGTCATTAGAGCATGCAATTTTTGATCTTGGGGTGGTGAATTTGAGCCCCACTTTGGGCTTAGAGAATCCTTTTTTAAAAGCCACAAAAGAAAGTAGTCACACATACACACACACAAAACAATCATACAAAAAAGTCACACAAAAAAGAAACAGTCACAAAAAAGTCACACACAAACACAAATTTTCTTTAAGAAATACCAAAGAATATACAAAGATAATTTCTAATTAATAAGGGTCAAAAATGGAAATTTTTCCCTTGAATTCTACATGTTCCAGGTAAATATTCAATCTGACAGAATATAGACCAACTTCATATACATTTTACGTGGTATGTTATTTGCTTTTTAAAAAAATTACTTTTATTTATTTTGCATTAAAATGTTCTAATTAAATTTAGACTTACTGCTAAATTGTGATGCCTTTTGGCATATGTTCATTATAAAATAAATATAGATTTCCTTTAGTTGAGAGCTTTTATCATAAAAGATTGTTGACTTTGGTCAAATGCTTTTTCTGCATCCACTGAAAGACTTGTATAATTTCTATCCTTCGTTATATTAATGTGGTGTTCTTGACTCTTTTTAACAATTCTAGTTAGTTTCAACAATTGATTACAGAAATTCTCAGGAATAAAATTACTAAGTTCAATAGTATGAAAATTTTTGTCCAACTAAACAGAATAAATTCATTAATTTTAATAGAATGTGAAATTTCTGACAGGATTGTGCCAATATCACTTCTGCCAATATTGCTTGACTCTTTTTTTTCAACAATCTTAACTGGAATTGAATATCGCAATATTAAAATGTTTTCAAAAATTGTTAATTTGTTAGGCAAATTAAGGGATTTGGGGTTGTTATGTACTTATATATTTATTTGTTTATATTGTAGTTAAACATTGAGAAAATGCTTGGAAGTCCTTGTGGGGGTTTTTTGGGGTTTTTTTTTTGTTGTTTTTTTTTTAAGATTTTTTTATTTATTTGACAGAGAGAGCACAAGCAGAGGGGGAGAGGGGAAGAAGCAGGCTCCCTGCTGAGCAAGGAGCCCGATGTGGGACTCGATCCCAGGACCCTGGGATCATGACTTGGGCCAAAGGCAGCCGCTTAACCAACTGAGCCACCCAGGCATCCCCCTTGTGTTTTTTTTAAATCTAAATGTTCTCTTGCTTTTTGCCATTTTTTTTTTCAGTTGAGCCTATATAGTATTTCTATTGATTGATATTATATTTACTTAAGAGTATTGATCTATTTTTATAGTTGTAGCAAATGTTTTTCATCTAAATTTGTTTAGCCTTTTTATTTCAATTTTAAGCTTGTTGTGGTTCTATGGTTTTTGTTTTGACAGGAACTTTTATGGCTTTATAGAGACAAATTTGTCAATATCTTATTTTGAGATGGATTTTGTTTTTAAACAAAACATTTCTAAATTCATATATATGTATATATTCTAAATTTAACTCCCCCCATCCTGTATTTTGTCTGTACTTGTAAATGTGTGTGTGTTTTGGCCTGATGATCTGGATATCTATTTCCTTCTGAAATTATTGACTCACTTGTTCAATAATTATTCTCTTATCACCATGTTAAAATTTTATATGAATTAAGATTTATTTCTGGAATATTAAGCCAATCTATGCTATCTATTACTGGCTATGACAACATCATACCATTGGTACTTTTCTGAGGAGAAGTTGTTTCTTTTACTTCCTGTTACATAACATTGATTAGCACAGTTAGAAAGTAAAGAGGAAATGTCTTTCTTACTCAAATATGTTTATCAATCTCTTTTCTATTAAGTCATTTCTCTTGAGTTCCATTCATGTGGAAACCAAATCAGAGCGAAATGACCCCTGAAAAACCATTCTGCAGTGGATCAGTTGGCTTTCCTTTACCTCAACACCATCAATCCAAAGGCAGAAATGTAGTCACAACTACCCTGTTTATTTCATTTTTGTTATTATATAACCCCAAACTGAGCCAGGTGAATATAGGGAAAGAGAGGTCAAGAGACATAATTGAAGAAGAGTGACAATATATATTTTCTGTATTATATATGTATGTACCCAGTATATTTATATGTTTATATAAATATATAATTTATATACTTAGAAATTTATACACTCATCTATTTATGTTACATATAAATAACTATATGTATTAAGTTATATAATTGTAAAAGTTATATTACATTGTATATTATTCTCTCTCTGTATATATGTATATATAAATTTATACCTATATAATATTATTGCCTCTGTACCATCCTCTTTTTCTCCTTTCTCTCCTTTTTACTCAAATACTATATTATACAACTGTACTTAGGTAAGATATTCATAAAAAATAATCAAATTTCACAGCAGAAGTAGGTGATTGCTTCAAAGAGAAAATGTAGGAAAAATGTATAGAAAAACATTTCTCCTCCTTTTTTTTTCTTAAGATTTTATTTATTTATTTGAGAGAGAGAGAGACAGCGAGAGAGGGAATACAAGCACGGGGACTGGGAGAGGGAGAAGCAGGCTCTCCTCCTTCTATTTCCATCAGATGTAATGAATATAGTAACCTACAAATCCAGAAAGAGAAACCGGGGGTGAATGACAAATGTTTTCTTTTCCTTCCAACAGCAGATTTGTGGCAAAATAGATCATTTTAGAGCCACTACATAAAATTATATATTTTCCTTAGAATTGTGAGATTTTGATATGCTCATTTATATCTTAAATCAATCTTTCATCATCCTACCTTTCTGTAGTATTTTGGTCATCTGATCACTTCTTGTCTTTTGCTATTTCCCCGGTTATGAGTTTGGCATCTTTCAGATTCTTTAGCCCCATAGATGGTCTTTTAACTATGGTCTCAGTTGTGCCATAGATTCAAGGGTCAACACCCACTAGGTTCATAATTCAATGTCTCTGTGTACTCAAGGGTGTATTTCTTTCCTCGAATATTGTTTCTTTGATTGTTTTAACAATCGATGTCTTTTCCTAGGGTTCATCTATCACAAAACAATTTACAGTGCCTCACAAAACCCCACTACCTTGAAAAGAATGTATTTATGTTTTTTTTGGCTCAGAGTGAATGACTCAGGTAGTACCATATCCCTGAGGCCTTGTTCTTTAGGTTCTTTTTGTTTAAAGAAAATATATTTAGGTCAGATACTGAAAAAGGAACTATGTTTAGACAGCTGTGAGAACTGGTGAAAAATTGCTTGACAAGCAAACTTAGCAAAAGTTTGCTGAACTTAAGGTTTAAAGAGCCTACAGTCTTACAGTCTTTAAAATTGAGAAAATTTTAAATTAGTATTAAATAACGGCAACCTTTAGTTAATAAAATAATAAGATATTGTTACGGTTTTCTATCCATGTCAACTATATTTCTCCTCCTTGATTCTAAAGAAAAATGAAGTACATTGTTTTCATTCCTTGGACAATCTAATTAGCATGTAATTATATACCTGACACGCCCTACTCAGTCCATAGTATAAGAATGCATTCATATGCAGAACCTCAGGGAATATTTTTCTTATTTTTTACCAATATAATTTTGTCAGCCCACAATCAAAATAATAGAGCTACACAGTGCAGTGGGGTTTTTCAAGGAACTGCACATTGCTTTATGATAAGTTGAAGCTAAGTTGGAAATATATTGTCTAGTTTTCCCTTCCTTGAATGTTTCTGGGTTAGGCTTGGCCATGAGAGAAATCTGTGCTAGATCGGAAAGGGAGAAGCAAAGCTGTAGCCCATTTCCCTGGTGATCAGAGCTACAGGCATCTTGGCTGCCGATCTCCTCACTCCCAGTGCAGCAGGTACCTCGATTACGGGTCCTCTATGCAAGACCACTTCCTCTAGTTTGAGTCCTAGCCGACACATGTGTGCAGGTTTGTGAAATAGGCACATTTTTCTTACAGATCATGTCACCGGGGTTAAATGTGGTGAGAGGCAGAAGTAAAGTCTGGTCTATCCTCACAGGTCCCACTTCGACTTTGTGGATTCCAGTTGGTTCTTGTGGGTTCCTGTCTGTTCTATGTTTGGATGGAGCGTTTATTCTTGTTTCACTCTTCTGCTGATCTACAACATCAGGCCAACAGCCTTCTACAGACTTTTTCCCCAGCTGCTCTCAGTAGTCCTTGATTAGTGCCTTTTCCCGTACCTGCTGGATGTTACTTTCCGGGAGATTACTTTCTAACTATTCCAAGGACTGTGTAAGGTTTAAATCTAATAATTTACTTTTAATTCCTTTTTACTCTCAGTGGTTCTCTTTTTCTGATCTAACCATACTGATACGTTTGGTGTCAAGGAAGGTGAACTGAGACAGAGGCAACTCTCGTTCGCTAGACATTTTTCTTATGTTTCCCGGGCCCAGAGTTAAATTATACTCCCCAGATATTTCTGCAGTTTGGTGGGGACATGTTCATCAAATCCTTTAAAAAATTCTGTATTACTCTCTAATGCTCTATCCTTACTCTTCTGCTTATTGAATGCAAAGCGTCCCAGGAAGGTTTCTGAAGACCATAAAGAAACCTGAGCCAGTAGAAGAAAGGAGACAGGTCCCTGAATGATGACATGCAGCAGAGCATCCTCCTCTTCAGTGCATGCTGCTTTATGACATAGTGTGAAATAAAACTTATTTGAATAAAGCTTTGCAATTTCAGCATTGTTCATTGTTTGTAAAAGCAGTTAGCCCACCCTAAGAGGTTCGGAATAAAAGAGGAAGAACAGAGCTTACAGATACACATTTTTAAGGTATTTTTGAAGTTAAGAAAGTAGATAAGTTTCCATAAGGGAGTGGAAAGAAACAGAGAATCACACAATGGAAAGAATTTCCCAATTAGTTTGCCAAAACTGGGTGACAAGTGTTTGAATATATATCCCCTCAGCCCTCCTCATGACCGGGCAACATCTGAGTTGGATGGAGCTCCTGGAGTCTCAGGGAAGACTTATTAGTGTATTCCACAGTTACAATAAATATCACTATTAGCGCTTATTGTTATTATTATGCTTATTATTAATTTTCTCAGTATTAATGAAGATTTAAATTTTTATTCATCATAGCATTTGTAATTAAAACTGATAAATCAAAAAAATTTAACCACACACTTTTTGATAACTATATTTACCATATACCAACTTTATCTACTCTGTTATGGGACCTAGATTTTGTCCTTAAAATAACAAATGAGCTAATGTCCATGTAAATTTAAAATCTAAACTTCCAAAATATTTTGTGATAATAGTAAATTATTTAGATTTCTTCAATCTTTTAAAATATTAATGTCTAGGTTTTATGAAGGTAGCTCTTGGCATTTTATAAAGTTTAATTCTGCATTAAGAGAAAAAGGTTTATTCAAAGACATTGCATTTATGGAAGTTTAGTACCCTATGTTGTTCTTAAAATGTTTAGAATGCCTCTTCTTGTTGTGCAATATCAAGTTAAATAAGATTCTATAAACACTGGAAGCATCTTATAATCAGTACAATTTATCAGTTGTTTACATTATAACTGACTTTAGTGAAATTCATGCAAATGGAAGTTTTCAAATCAAATGTGTAATGGATGCTCAGCCTGACATCAAGAATACCTACTGGTTGCCTATTTGCTCAAAGGAGTAGAATATTGAATAAAAAACACATGTTTTGGGTTTGTCATCTCTAAAATCTGTACGTGAACAGATAATCTCTCAATTTTAATCAAAGAAGAGGAAAACAAACAACCAAAGAACAAAAAAGAAATATAGGCGGGCGCCTGCGTGGCTCAGTCGTTAAGCATTTGCCTTCGGCTTGAGTCATGATCTCAGGGGGTCATGATCTCAGGGTCCTGGGATCAAATCTCCCATCAGACTCCCTGCTAAGCAGGGAGCCTGCTTCTCCCTCTCCTACTCCTCCTGCTTGTGTTCCCTCTCTCGCTGTCTCTCTGTCAAATAAATCAATAAAATCTTTAAAAAAAAAAGAAATATAGGCAAAAAAAAGACCTGGAAGAATAGATTTGGGGAAAATTAAGAATAGAAAACCTTATGAACAAGGTAATTTAATGTTAAGCTTATCTGTACTCTTATCTTTTGTATCTTACTGTATTTTATCTGTATCTTTTGAAAAAGATAATTTTTAGTAAATGTAAATTTTTAATAATTTATAATTTTAATAGTTTTAATATTTCACAAATAATCCCCTTTAGAGGATGTAACAGTTTGTTAATCTTTTAGAAAAAATAAGGTAATACAATGAAAAGAACAATTTGGATATTATGTATTCTTAAAAGGCAATTTCGACATAATGACCATTGAAGAATTACACAATTTGAATTTAAATATTTAGGTTTCTCAATAAAAATAATTTCTCTAACATTTCTTACATTATATTTCAGAAAGGCTGTTAACTCATTTTGCCTCATTTGAACCTAAAAACAAGCCAGGGAAGTATGCCAAATGAAAGGTTTATTATTTGTATTGCCTCAAATTCAACAAATCAAATTGCAAATATTTCATTTACAACAATGGAGATGTATATACCAGGAGAAAACTAAATGAAGAAACAGCTACACAAATGTTCTGAGGAAGAAACAATAAAGAGTTAACAATGAACCATGGAACACTACATCAAAAACTAGTGATGTAATGTATGGTAATTAACATAACATAATAAAATAAAATTTAAAAAAAGGGCGCCTGGGTGGCTCAGTTGGTGGAGCGACTGCCTTCGGCTCAGGTCATGATCCTGGAGTCCCGGGATCGAGTCCCGCATCGGGCTCCCTGCTTGGCAGGGAGTCTGCTTCTCCCTCTGACCCTCCTCCCTCTCATGCTCTCTGTCTCTCATTCTCTCTGTCTCAAATAAATAAATAAAATCTTAAAAAAAAAAAAAAGATAGTAAAGAAAAAAAAGAGTTAATAATGAAACATTGACCAAAACTTAAATCAAAAATTAACTTTTGTGTATATAGTGAGACAAAATTTAGCAAAACCCGCACATTTGCATTAATTTAAAGTTTTATGACATTTAAAAAAACTTATTCAGGTTGGGGCGCCTGGGTGGCTCAGTCAGTTAAGCGGCTGCCTTCGGCTCAGGTCATGATCCCAGGGTCCTGGGATCGGGTCCTGGGATCGAGCCCCGCATCGGGCTCCCTGCTCAGGAGAGAACCTGCCTCTCCCTTTCCCTCTGCCTGCCGCTCTGCCTACTTGTGCTCTCTATCTCTCTGCCAAATAAATAAATTTTTAAAAAAAATCTTAAAAAAAAAACTTATTCAGGTTTACATATCTATGCTATCTTTTTGCAATTTTCCAAGCAATTTCCTTTTCATTTTCTTGACATTTGAGTTACTTTCACAAAAAAACTTTTTGCCAAATAAAAGTTGTTTTTCCTGCCAAAGGAAAAAAAAATCTTTAAGACAATTTGAAAATCTGAGCTGAAATAGAATATATCTTTTCTATTCTTTACAATATAAATCCAATGTCATGTTCATAAATAACTACTTTAAAAGAGATATCCAAACTTCCTAGGAGATATATTCAATCTAGTTCAACAAATGATGAACATCAACTCTGTACCTCATGGCACTGTGCTAGTCACTAAATACACAGAGAAGTTTATATCATGATAACATCATTGGTCCTCTTTACCAAAACAAAGGTTCAGCCTGGGCTATTATTTTGATGTCTCGGAGTTAATATACCAAGTGGTATATTAACTTTATCTTATCTTCATAGATACTGGTGGTCAACAAAATAACTATTATCAAAAAAGCCCTACTACTGTTCATTCCTTTGGCAACATGTATTCTAGAAGACTACTGAAGTGGCAACTGGAAAACTTTGGTCCTGAAGCAAGCCACTTGACACATTTGTTCTTAAGTTCCATCATCTAGGTAATGAACGTCTCATTCTGGGTGAACATTCAATAAAAAATATTTTACATTGTGTTCCTCTCTCCACTACTAGAAGCATGAGTAGCTTCCTTAGCACCAAACAAGCTGATTCTTGTACTGATTCTTAAGAAACAAAAAACGTAAGTTCAATAATAAGTGATTCAGTAAGTTGAGTACTCACCAGTAATGTTTAGTTTTAAGAATTGGTTGTGAGTGAAAACTCCAATTGTTTTTCTTGGGTAAGCATATAGATGACCCCAAAAAGGAATGATACATCATGTCTTGTTTTATATTTTTTCCTCAAATGTTCATTTCCTTTATTAATTTAGATATGTTACCATTTAGATTTCATTATAGGCAGCTGATGATTGGTTAAATTTTATATAGGGTAATGCTTTCAACTAGAATAGTCTTTTATATCATACAAAGAGAAACTAAAATACATTGAAGGATAAAGTTTATTTTTAAAAGTTCTAAATTTATCTCCAAAGTTTCTTGCAGCATATTTTAAACTATTTTCCTCCTTTTTGCTTAATCTTCTTATTGACATAGCCAATGAGCCAAAAAACTATAAATATTAGAAAAGTAATCTTTAAGGAATGTTGCCATATTTTTTTTTAACAAAACAATTGAAGACCTCCTTTTCTGAATAAAATTGCAATCTTTGGAGAGGATTTACCTTATTTTGTACTTTAAATTTATACCTTCAAAGAATTCTGCCAATGAAAAATTGCATTGCGCATTTTTACACCTTTCACAGATGCATAAGGATTTAAGCACATTTTTTTAAAGATTTTATTTATTTTATTTGAGAGAGAGAGAGAGCATGCACAAGCTGGGGGGAGGGGCAGAGGGAGAAAGTGAAGCAGACTTCCCACTGAGCAGGGAGCCCAATGCTGGGCTCAATCCCAGGATCCTGGGATCATGACCTGAACCGAAGGCAGACACTTAACTAACTGATCCACCCAGGCACCCCAGATTTAAACAAATTATTAACGTATAGCTCTCCTGTTCTACTCTTTACTCTCATAGTGGATAAATCAACCTATGTCTTTGCTCTTTGAAAATCGGTTCTTCAAAACTGTCTCTTATATTCAGTAGAGAACACATTTAAAGTTATATGCCAGGGGCATCTGGGTGGCTCAGTCAGTTAAGTGTCGGCCTTCAGCTCAGGTCATGATCCCAGGGTCCTGGAATCGAGCCCCACATCGGGCTCCTTGCTCAGTGGGGAGTCTGCTTCTCTTTCTCCCATGCCTCCTGCTTGTTCTCTCCCTCTCTCTCAAATAAATAAATAAAATCTTTTTTTAAAAAATAGTTATATGCTGAACATTCCTCAAAATGTAAGAAGTGGTGTTCAACATTTACACTGGAAGAAAAAGTTAATTGAAACATTATAAATACTGTCATGACTATGTAATCTAATGGATTAAAGGATAGCAGATTTTATTGCTTTGCATTTGCAAGCTACTTTAAAGATTTTTAAAACAAGATAGAAAAAATATTTTTGATCTTTCTTTTTTTAACATTTGAATCCATATTCTGAGTAAAATTCTTATATCATTTGATGATCATCAGTGGGCATGTTTTCTCTTTTTTACTTACTTCAAACACATATACAATTGTTACTATGGAAATATACACACTATTACATTTTATCAGCAAATTGAATACATATTCCATTTTACTTATCAAAATTTTGTTGCAGAAATTATTTTATGAGAAATAAAATTTTGGCAATAGAAACATTTTAATGATAACAGTTTGTAATAAAATAGTAATGTTATTAATACTTTCAAAGCTTCTCATCTGAGGTACGAAGTATGAAATAGCACTCTGCTAGGCAAGAGAACAGGATTCTACTTAGAGAATCACTAGTTGATTGTCTTGGGAAATTTTTTCTTTCTTTCTTTCTTTCTTTCTTTCTTTCTTTCTTTCTTTCTTT
>NW_023270807.1:58710856-58753869 GCF_011800145.1 Mirounga leonina | reverse complement strand
TTTCTTTCTTTCTTTCTTTCTTTCTTTCTTTCTTTCTTTCTTTCTTTCTTTCTTTCTTCTTTCTTTCTTTGTTGAGATATATATAATTGACATATAACATGGTATTAGTTTTAAGTATACAACATAATTCTAACCCAATTCATTATCAGAGTTCACATAAATGAGCAATCATCATCAGGCTTTTAAAAAAAGTTTAGAAGTAAAGTTAATATGTATTATGACCATTGTTAAATCCAGGTTTGGTATAACCCAAATCTTACACAATTTACAGTCTCACTTTAAAGAAAAAAAATTCAAATTAGGCATAGGGCATCATAGAAGCAGCCTAAGTGAGAGTCCCTGAAACCAAAACTTCATTTGCTTCTTAAAAAATTAATGAGAAAAATGGAGGTAGATTAGAAGGAGTTAGATGGATACAATGGAAAAGAGGAAAATGTGTTCCAGGACCCTGTGATGGAAGGCAATACGATGTATTCAAGGAACTAAAAAAAAAAAAAAAAATCTGTGTGGCTGGAGTAAGGAAAGCTTGGGCGAATGTGAGCATTAATTTAGATAAGGTTTATAAAAATGCTTTACAAGCTGCCAAAAAGTATGCAAATATTGAAAATAATTATATGTTTAATATTGCCTAGACATTGAGCAAAGGGAAGCATGGTTAGAGAAGACTCCAGTGGAGTAGAGATGGTCCAAGAAATGTAAGGCTCCATAAGACATTTTAAGAGATTCTAAGATGTAAGACCAAGTAGGTCACTGAGAGAGGTCTAGAGCTGCACAGTCTAATCAGTAGTCACTAGCCACATGTGATTATTTAGGCAAAATAAAAAATCTAGTCTCACTAGCCACATTTCAAGTCCTTGATAGTTACATGTAGCTAGTGGCTACTGTTTTGGTCAGTAGAGATAGAGAACAATTCCAAGACAGTGGAATATTCTGTGTGATCTAGATAAAAATTCAGTTTGTGATTTGTCTGTAGAGAAGTGTAAATACAGACATTATGAAGATTAATAGGCTAAGTGGCAACTTGCAGACTTCCATCCTCTAATGAGAGGAAAACAATGCACAGAGCTAATTACAAAGGCCAGGAAAAATTGGCATCATAAATCTAAGGGAAGAAAAGCTTCAAAACACAGAAAACTGTGAACAGGTTTGAGTGCTGTTGAGAAGCTAAGTAAAATGAGAGAGATATTTTGATTCTGGGTTTAGTTACAGAGGGTTTAGTAACAGAGGCCTTTGAAATAATTTCTGAGACTTCCCACTTTCAGGAGAGTGTTAATGGTGAAGGCTAGAAAGGAGAGGTTTGTAGAGCTAATGGGAGGGATGGGGATGGGCACAGCATTATGGGTAGCTCCTTGAATGCTTGGTTGTGAAAGCAAGGAGACAGAGTGCAGTAGCTCCAAGACCATGAGAGGTCAAGTGGGAGATTGATGTATTTATTTTTTTTAATTTTTTATTTTTTTATTTTTATTTTTTAATTTTATTATGTTATGTTAGTCACCATACATTACATCATTAGTTTTTGATGTAGTGATCCACGATCCATTGTTTTCATATAACACCCAGTGCTCCATGCAGTACGTGCCCTCCTTAATACCCATCACCGGGCTAACAAATCCCCCCTCCCCCCTCCCCTCTAAAACCCTGTTTGTTTCTCAGAGTCCATAGTCTCTCATGGTTCATCTCTCCCTCCAATTCCCCCCCCCCATTTTTCCCTTCCTTCTCCTAATGTCCTCCATGTTATTCCTTATGTTCCACAAATAAGTGAAACCATATGAAACCACTTTCTCTGCTTGACTTATTTCACTTAGCATAATCTCCTCCAGTCCCATCCATGTTGATGTAAAAGTTGGGTATTCATCCTTTCTGATGGCTGAGTAATATTCCAGTGTATATATGGACCACATCTTCTTTATCCATTCATCTGTTGAAGGGCATCTCAGGTCTTTCCACAGTTTGGCTATTGCGGACATTACTGGTATGAACATTGGGGCGCATATGGCCCTTCTTTTCACTACATCTGTGTCTTTGGGGTAAATACCCAGGAGTGCAACTGCTGGGTCATAGGGTAGCTCTATTTTTAACTTTTTGAGGCACCTCCACACTGTTTTCCAAAGTGGCTGTACCAACTTGCATTCCCACCAACAGTGTAAGAGGGTTCCCCTTTCTCCACAACCTCTCCAACACTTGTTGTTTCTTTCCCTGTCCATTTTGGCCATTCTAACTAGTGTAAGGTGGTATCTCAGTGTGGTTTTGATTTGGATTTCCCTGATGGCTAATGATGATGAACATTTCTTCATGCGTCTGTTAGCCATTTGTATGTCTTCTTCAGAGAAGTGTCTTTTCATATCTTCTGCCCACTTTTTGACTTGATTATTTGTTTTTTGGGTGTTGAGTTTGAGAAGTTCTTTATAGATCTTGGATACCAGCCCTTTATCTGTAGTGTCATTTGCAAATATCTTCTCCCATTCTGTGGGTTGCCTCTTTGTTTTGTTGACTATTTCTTTTGCTGTGCAGAAGCTTTTTAATTGATGAAGTCCCAAAAGTTCATTTTTGCTTTTGTTTCACTAGCTTTTGGAGATGTATCTTGAAAGAAGTTGCTGTGGCTGATGTCAAAGCGGTTACTGCCTATGTTCTCCTCTAGGATTTTGATGGATTCCTGTCTCACATTGAGCTCTTTCATCCACTTCGAGTTTATCTTTGTGACTGGTGTTAGAGAATGGTTGAGTTTCATTCTTCTGCATGTGGCTGTCCAATTTTCCCAGCACCATTTATTGAAGAGACTGTCTTTTTTCCATTGCAGGTTTTTTCCTGCTTTGTCAAAGATTATTTGACCATAGAGTTGAGGGTTCATATCTGGGCTCTCTATTCTGTTCCATTGGTCTGTATGTCTGTTTTTGTTCCAGCACCATGCTGTCTTGGTGATCACTGCTTTGTAATATAGTTTGAAATTGGGCAACGTGATGCCCCCCAGCTTTGTTTTCTTTTTCAACATCTCCTTGGCGATTCAGGGTCTTTTCTGATTCCATACAAATTTTAGGATTGTTTGTTCCAGCACTTTGAAAAATGTCATTGGAATTTTGATTGGGATGGCATTGAAGGTATAGATTGCTCTGGGTAGCATAGACATTTTAACAATGTTTATTCTTCTGATCCATGAGCATGGAATATTTTTCCATCTTTTCGTGTCTTCTTCAATTTCTTTCATGAGTGTTTTGTAGTTCCTAGAGTATAGATCCTTTACCTCTTTGGTTAGGTTTATTCCGAGGTATCTTATGGTTTTTGGTGCTATTGTAAATGGAATTGTTTCTTTAATTTCTCTTTCTACAGTTGCGTTGTTAGTGTATAAGAAAGCAACTGATTTCTGTGCATTGATTTTGTATCCTGCCACAGTACTGAATTGCTGGATGAGTTCTAGTCATTTGGGGGTGGAGTCTTTTGGGTTTTCCACATAAAGTATCATGTCGTCTGCGAAAAGAGAGAGTTTGACTTCTTCTTTGCCAATTTGAATACCTTTTATTTCTTTTTGTTGTCTGATTGCTGTTGCTAGGACATCTAGTACTATGTTGAACAACAGTGGTGAGAGTGGGCACCCTTGACGTGTTCCTGATCTTAAGGGAAAGGCTCTCAGCTTTTCCCCATTGAGGGTGATATTCGCTGTGGGTTTTTCATAGATGGATTTTATGAGCTTGAGGAATGTTCCCTTTATCCCTATACTCTGGAGAGTTTTAATCAGGAAAGGATGTTGTATTTTGTCAAATGCTTTTTCTGCATCAATTGAGAGGACCATATGGTTCTTCTCTCTCCTCTTATTAATGTGTTCTATCACATTGATTGATTTGCGAATGTTGAACCACCCTTGCATCCCGGGGATAAATCCCACTTGGTCGTGGTGGATGATCCTTTTAATGTATTGTTGGATCCTATTAGCTAGGATTTTGTTGAGGATTTTGGAATCCATATTCATCAGGGATATTGGTCTGAAATTCTCCTTGTTGATGGGGTCTTTGCCTGGTTTGGGAATTAAGGTAATGCTGGCCTCATAGAATGAGTTTGGAAGTTTTCCTTCTGTTTCTACTTTCTGAAACAGCTTCAGTAGAATAGGTATTATTTCTTCTTTGAATGTTTGGTAGAATTCCCCAGGGAATCCATCAGGCCCTGGACTCTTGTTTTTTGGGAGGTTTTTGATCACTGCTTCAATCTCGTTACTGGTTATTGGCCTATTCAGATTGTCAGTTTCTTCCTGTTTCAGTCTTGGCAGCTTATAGGTTTCCAGGAAGGCCTCCATTTCATCCAGATTGCTCAGTTTATTGGCATATAGTTGTTGATAATAATTTCTAATAATTGTTTCTATTTCCTTGGTGTTGGTAGTGATCTCTCCCTTTTCATTCATAATTTTATTAATTTGAGTCCTTTCTCTCTTCTTCTGGATAAGTCTGGCCAGTGGTTTATCAATCTTATTAATTTTTTCAAAGAACCAACTTCTAGTTTCATTGATCTGATCTACTGTGTTTCTGGTTTCTAATTCATTGATTTCTGCTCTAATTTTAATTATTTCTCTTCTAATGCATGGCTTAGGCATCATTTGTTGCTTTTTCTCTAGTTCTTTAAGGTGTAGAGTTAGTTGGTGAATTCAGGATTTTTCTTTTTTTTTTTTGAGTGAGGCTTGGATGGCTATGTATTTCCCCCTTAGGACTGCCTTTGCAGTATCCCATGGGTTTTGCACCAATGTGTTTTCATTCTCATTGATTTCCATGAATTGTTTAAGTTCTTCTTTGATTTCCTGGTTGACCCAAACATTCTTGAGCAGAGTGGTCTTTAGCTTCCAAGTGTTTGAATTTCTGCCAATTTTTTTCTTGTGATTGAGTTCCAGTTTTAGAGCATTGTGGTCTGAGAATATGCAGGGAATAATCTCAATCTTTTGATATCGGTTGAGACCTGATTTGTGACCCAGTATATGGTCTATTCTGGAGAAAGTTCCATGGGCGCTCGAGAAGAATGAGTATTCTGTTGTTTTAGGGTGGAATGTTCTGTAAATATCTATGAGGTCCATCTGGTCCATGTATCATTCAAAGCTCTTGTTTCCTTGTTGATTTTCTGCTTAGATGATCTGTCCATTGCTGAGAGTGGAGTATTGAGGTCTCCTACAATTAACATATTGTTATCAATATGACTCTTTATTTTGGTTAACAGTTGGCTTATGTAGATGGCTACTCCCATGTTGGGGGCATAGATATTTACAATTGTTAGATCTTCTTGTTGGATAGACCCTTTAAGAATGATATAGTGTCCTTCTGTGTCTCTAATTACAGACTTTAGTTTAAAATCTAATTTGTCTGATATAAGAATTGCTGCCCCAGCTTTCTTTTGAGGTCCGCTGGCATGGAAGATAGATCTCCATCCCTTCACTTTCAGTCTGGATGTATGTTTAGGTTCAAAATGAGTCTCTTGTAGACAGCATATGGATGGGTCCTGTCTTTTTATCCAATCTGCAACCCTGTGCCATTTTATGGGAGAGTTTAGGCCATTCATGTTGAGAGTGATTATTGAAAGATATGAATTGATTGTCATCATGTTGCCTGTGAAGATGTTGTTTTATTTCTGCTGTAGATCACTCTTGGGGTCTTCCTCCTTTTATAGAACCCCCCTTAATATTTCTTGCAGGGCCGGCTTAGTGGTCACATATTCTTTCAACTTCTGCCGGTCGTGGAAGCTCTGCATCTCCCCATCCATTCTAAATGAAAGCCTTGCCGGATAAAGTATTCTTGGCTGCATGTTCTTCTCATTTAGTACCCTGAATATGTCTTGCCAGGCCTTTCTGGCTTGCCAGGTCTCTGTGGATAGGTCTGACGTTATTCTGATGTTCCTCCCTCTGTACGTAAGGAATCTCTTCCCCCTAACTGCCCTTAAGATGGTTTCTTTGGTTCTAAGATTTGCAAGTTTTACTATTACATGCCGGGGTGTTGGCCTGTTTTCCTTGATCTTAGGAGGGGTCCTCTCTGCCTCTAGGACTCGAATGTTTGTTTCATTCCCCAGATTAGGGAAGTTCTCAGCCACGATTTGCTCAAATACATCTTTTAGCCCTCTCTCTCTCTCCACTCCCTCCGGATTCCAATGGGATTCTGACATTGGAACGCCTCATGGTGTCAACTTATTTCTCTGATTCTATTTTCATGGATTCTGAGTTGTTTTCCCCTGGCCTCCTCTTTTCCCTTTTTATCTATTATACTGTCTTCCAGATTGCTTATTCTCTCTTCTGTCTCAGTTATGCTAGCTGTTAGATTATCTAGACTGGATTGGATCTCATTGATAACATTTTTAAGTTCTGCCAATTCCCCTTTTATTTCTGCCCTTAGAGACTCTATGTTGCCATTAATTGATTTCTCCATTCTAGCCATTGTCTTCACAATTGCTAGCCTGAATTCCATCTCTGACATCTTGGTTATATCTGCATCCATTTGTAAATCTGCAGCATAAGTCATAATCTCTGAGTCTTTTCTGTTTTGGGGGCTCCTCATCCTAGTCATTCTGTTGATGGGTGTTTGAGGGAATGTATAGAGTCCAAATTATTGACCAGAACCCAAGCAAGATGCACCTGTTTTCTTGGGACCTTAGGGTTGCTGGCCTCTTGTTTTCCCAGGCTGTCTTCTGTGGGAGGGGCCTGCCACACTGTTACTCAGGCAACCCTGTTTGGGCGGAGTTGCCCTGCGCCCCTGTGGCGGGGGATGGGCTCAGTGGGAATCAGTCTTTGGGGCTTTTGTTCTCTGGCACCTTTCCCTGGCGGCTTTCCGGTCTCTTCCATGAGTCAGAGCAGAAGAGACCATTTCCAACCCTCTGCCTTAGAGCAGAGAGATTACAGTCTGTTCTTCAGTGAGCTCTCCAGGCCACACTGTCTCCATTTCTGTCTGCAGTGTCCTGGGTTGTGCGCCCCTCCACAGCACCCCCAGTCCTGCCTCCAGGTCAGGGCATGTCTCTGCCCTTTGTGCTTCTAAAACGGCTGTGCGCGCGTGACCCCACCGCTCGGGGTTCCCACCCCGGGGGTTGCAGTTCACCGGCGGGACACGGTGCACCGGGTTTCCGTCTCGGAGGCTGCAGTTCACGTGCGCGCGACCCCGCCGGTCTGATTTTCCATTCCAGGGGCTGCCCTAAAGTTCTTTCTCGACGCTACCGGTCTGCAAGTCTGTGCCCATCCGCAGCGTGCGAGGCTGTCACTCACCGGTGGTGTAGGATCCCCACGGCCAGGCACCCTCCTGCCGCCGTTTATCCTCCCATATCTGCCCGCAGAATCACGGCTCTCCGCTTCGTACCTCAAAACCAACCGCCTGCGATATTCTGTTTGTAGAGATCCAGATCTTCTTACATCTCAGGCTGGTTTCGTGGGTGCTCAGAGTGGTCTGGTAGTTATCCAGCTCAATTCCGGGGACCAGTTGAAATAGGGTCCCCTACTCCTCCGCCATCTTTCCCCCCTCCCTATTTTTTTAAAAAATTTTTAGAAAGAATAAAATGAATTTAACTTGAAGGAAAATGATCTTGTTGAGAAGACAGACAGATGAGTATATAAGAGTGAGAAAGAATAATCTATACTGTAGAGTCCTGAGAAAAGAAAGAAAATAAAACAAAGCAAAAAATGGAAAGATTAACCTGAGATAGATTCATATGATTTACCAGAGTTTCTGTGATTTAAACACCATCTGAGTCATCTTTCAATTCATTGGTTTGTTTTGGTTTTTCTATCATGAAGCGATCAGAACATCTGGTTTCTAAACACACAAAATATGTTTACTTACAGGTGATTCTGGCACCATGTTTGCCTATTATTTATATTTTTTTCCACAACAATTTCACCTAAATGAGTCAATGAAGTTCAGTTAATCCATGCAAGACTCCTCTGTATTTCTCACCCATGGCAGTTATTTACCAAATGTTTCCCTCAGAGAGGGAAAGGAACATTGTTAAGGAGTTAAATTTAATAACTCCATGGTCAGGTTTGTGTTTTAGGTAATTTCTTCCTCAGGTAGAGGAAATTTCTAAGTCAAGGGAAGACTACGCTAGGGAGAGTACCAGTAGGTGAGTGCAGTAAGCAAGAGAAATGACAAGAGCCAGTGTTATCAGAGATGGGAAAGAAGAACAGCAAGACAATAAGCAGTAACAGACGCATACAGAATTACCTAGAACAGAAAGAATTCCATTGGCTTCCTGTGTCATTTCTTTAATAACTTAGTCTAAGATTTAATATTAATTACAGGATTACAGTATATATTAGTTCTATCTAGCATTTGTATGCATTAATATATTATAGATACATAGTATATATCTAAATATTGAATAGATACAGATTATCTGTGTATTTATAGCTATACTCATACATATGTATTAACTAAATTTATATCAACTTTGTACACCAGATTCTCATTTTATGAATGTTCAGTCTTTTTTAATTAATTTTTTTGCCTTTATATAGTTTCAATCTTTTCATATATAGTCAAAGATTAGGACTAGGTAGACAAATTTCAGCTAATAAGTACAAACTATTTCAGAAACTTGGAGTAGCTGGTGCAGCTAAGTAGTGGTAATTATAGATAAACTTGGGTTTGCTATATTTTAGAGCATATTGAGATACAAATTACAGACAGGAGTAGGAAATCAAGAATATTTTGAAATAATGAGATTTAATCATCTAAAATGTATATATAGATCTCAGCATGTTGTGTTTTCCTGAAGTGGAAACCTATGTCTTTCCTGGATATTCATGCACTTCTAAGGTTTGGATAGGACTTAAATTATTTCTCTGTTCTCTAAATGTTCTCCTAATCATAAAGCTGAGTCTTGATTCTTTGTCTAGTTTTGGGTTTACACATATAATTAAATTTCTCCATCTGACTGCCTCAAATTACTACAAATATCACAAAATATCACAAATGGAACCAATCATTTTCATAACAAAATATTTTTTTTCTATCCATTTCTTATCTAGGCTAATGTCTTCAGAATGTACCCAGTCACTGCATCCAGAAACTTGGATACCTTTATCTTTTCTCCATTCTTTTAGTCAGAGGTTATGATTCACTTATAATTTCTATTCTAAGATAATCGTGTTCTGTTCCACTTCACTTGACAATATTCCCTTTAACAACAATGACAACAACAACAAAAGAGAACTGTAAACTCAGTTCAAAGATGGTATAAAATGTATTTCCACTATTTTTTCACCCATATGCTCTGAATACCATGTGCTAGGAAATGGAGTCTATCCTGAGCTCCTACTCCATTTTTTGGTTCATTCTCATCTCCATTGCCATAATAAAATAGTTATGCTTTTGGAATTTTCATGTAGGAGTAATTCCCAGGTTAGTTCTGAACTAAAAATGTCTCTCAATTGCATGAACTCTGTCAAATAATCTTCTAAGCTACAATTTCTGAGACTTTGTTAAATAACTACTTCATGTCCACTACATTTTTTTAGCCTTCATTTTTTTCTTCAAAGTTTAGCCCAGATATTTCAAAAATATATTTGTGACAGTCAGGAATAGAGTTACAAGTAGGAAAAAAAAAACTCAACTAAATTATTGGAATCATTGACTAACGTAACTTAAAAGAGCAAGTAGGAAACTGACCCAACATACTACCAAAACCAAGGTTTCTCTACTCTGTTTCCATTTCCCTTTTGTCTTTTTTCCTGTCATTTGACTGAATTTTCCAACCATGATAAAGATATTCTACATGGCTATGGAAACATTTTTCTAGAATCCTGAGTTTATATTCTAAGAGCAACACAAAAAGATTGCTTGTTATCATCCATGCTTAGAGATATGCTAGGAAGATCCTTGATTCACTGACTTAGCTTGTATGACCACATTCATAGGTTAATTAATAGGGCTACAAGTGTAAGTTTTGTTACATGAAGAAAGAATAGAAAAGGCAGACACAATTAGCAGCAATTCTGGTAGTTACAATAAATACATTCTATAACAAAAATATACTCAACTTGTTTTGTAGTCTTTAACTTTAAATATTACCTTCAGTCGACACTTATATTTAGAAAATGTGTTGTTTGAGTCTTTCATTTATGTATTATAAACAGAAAGGAAAAATAATCCCTTTCTTCTACATCTTGGTACATTTAGTTCTACTGCTTTAACGAAATAGAAAACAGGAAGGTTCACCTTTTTCTTCTTTGTTCTTCCATAGTGACTAGAGATAATGTTGAACATGAATGGATATACACAGAGTGATGCTAAAGTCATCATGGCACAGCCAAAAAGTCAAATAGGCCTGATTTTAAAATGCCAGCACCACCACAAACTGAGTATAATTAGAAAATAATAATGAAAATATTCAGATGCCAGGATTTGTCTTAAACACTTTGGATATATGAGAGCTAAGGGTTAACTTGTCTAAGATGGATCCTCTGTAGGTTGGTCTCCTACAAATTTCCATGGAAACTAACTACCACTGAGCTCTTAGGGAGACAAACCTGGATGAGATTGAAATGAAGGAGCATGATGCTGGTCTGGCATGTGATACAGATGCAAACAGAAGGCTTGGAATCCAGCCCGCTGACATACCATGATGGTCCCCACATTGGTATTTCTCCAACCACAGATGCTGGGCTGGGACATTGGACTGGAGCCAAGGTTCTTCCCTTCAGAGTGTTGTACAATCCCAGCTCCTTGTCAGGCCAGGGAGGGGAGGCTGATTTCTTATGATTGCAGTTTAAGTATCCTCACAGCACAATGCTTAAGTCCTCCCAGAGACTGGCAATGTCCTGCTCTATTCCTGGGCTCCACCCCAGAATGTAATGGGTGACAGGGGATCCACATTCTTGTCACTGATCCAGTTTCATTGTTTTTCCCAATAATTTTTGTTCCACCAGCTTGATGTGTGTGTTCTCTGACCATTTATTTGACCTTGTAGCTTGATATCATATTCACAGTTGTTATTCTCATTTTTCACAAAACTTTTCTATATGTTAACTCAACCCAGCATTATAGCTTCCTTCTGCGGCATTACACAAACTTTCATCTCTATCCAAAATATCCTTTCCCTTTGCTTAGTAAACACCTATTCCTTAGAACCCACGTCGGGTGTCATTTTCTCTTTATGCTTTACCATATTTCCCTGACAGAAACAGATGGTGATAATCCCTGTACTTTGTAACAATTTTGTGGCTTCTACATATTTCTAGAAAGGCATAATAAAACTCATAATCTGAATTATTTGTCTAAAAGTTTTGACTCCCCCAGCAAGATATGTTTTTCAAGGACAGACAGCATTCATTTTTTTTATCTCTGTCTCTTAGCAACATGCCTGGACTAGAGTAGACATGTGATAAATTTGTTTAAACTGAAATCTACATAAAAACACCCTTCAGAATCCAATGTTATGGAAATAACCAAAATATTTAGATAATAAAGTTCAAAGCTACATTTTGAATGAAAATGACACCACCATCTGGCTCATCTCAAAGGAAAAGAACTACAAAAGTAATCAGAGTACTGATTACAAAGTCAAAATGTATTTTAATAACATTTGAGGAAATAAAATTTTACCAGTAGCATTTTCTTAAAATGTCACTCATAATTTCAAAATTGAGCTGGGAAACTTGAACAACTATCTGGTTAAATATCCATGACAGTTGATAGAACATCGGCGCATACTGACCAAATGGTCTCATCTGGTCACAATACTTGACACACCGGACAGAAAAGAACCTGCTATTACTGTCACTTGCATCATTTATATAGTGATGCAGTTGTGTTTTGTGCTGCTTTGTTTTTTCAGAAATTGGTAGCTTAATGATAATTATTGACCTAAAAATATGATTTTTATCCAGTCATTCATCCAACAAAACATCTCCCTTAAATACGTGTTGCAATCATTTCCTAAGTTAGTGGCTAACTTACACTATAAAACATACATTTTATTTTTCATGAAGATTTATCTTTCTTCTCTACCACACTGCATGCTCATACATCATTGATAAAGATTTACAAAGATATTTAGATAAATTTAGGTTTCTCATTTTGGAATGTAGGTATGGGTTGAGGCAAACATGGAACTTGTCTTTTATCACATGGGGATAATTATATAAATAGATATTCAATGAAAATTCTTCCAGTGGGAGGAAAGCCCAGAGCAGTTACAGAACTAATAAAAGGAAGGCAGCTGCCCAGTATTCCCCGGGGGCACTTAAACCCAGGTAATACATTCACCAAACATTCTAAGTATTCACATTTTCAACAATGGAGAAATTGTTCTTAGACTGAAATTAAAATAAGCATGAGAAAACAAATAAGAGCAAATCTTCATAGAGAAAACTCCTTTCTGCCTGATTAATTTTGCAATGAGCATACAAATTCTCTAACGAATTTTTAAGCTAAATGTCACATGGTAGATTTTAGTTAAACTGAAAAAGTGAACAGCCTTATTATCTAAATCATAGACATCTCTATTCTTCCAAAATATTATCTAAATTGAAAATTTTCTAAAGGAATCTAAGGAAAAAGCAAAACTATAGAAAATTCAGAAGTGTTTTATAGATTTTCTTAAAAACAAGAAAGGTGGACAAAAAACTAGTCTCCTTTTGTGTGTACTTTTCATTATTAGAAAA
Organism: Mirounga leonina; assembly: GCF_011800145.1. Classification (NCBI taxonomy): domain Eukaryota; kingdom Metazoa; phylum Chordata; class Mammalia; order Carnivora; family Phocidae; genus Mirounga; species Mirounga leonina. The sequence continues at coordinate 58,741,265 of NW_023270807.1, read as the reverse complement.
TAAACATGCCGGGGCGGCTGGGTGGCTCAGTCGTTAAGCGTCTGCCTTCAGCTCAGGTCATGATCCCAGGGTCCTGGGATCGAGCCCCGCATCGGACTCCCTGCTCGGCGGGAAGCCTGCTTCTCCCTCTCCCACTCCCCCTGCTTGTGTTCCCTCTCTCGCTGTCTCTCTCTCTGTCAAATAAATAAATAAAATATTAAAAAAAGAAAAGAAAAGAAAAGAAACATGCCAATCCCACTAAACACTTGTTAAGCATGAGTTAACAGAAAGGATCCAATTGAAATCCAACTCACACAAATCAAATCTTTTATTCAGTTTCAAGCTTTGTTAATAATTTCAAGTATAAGCCTTTAAGAGGCACAGGTGATACAGAAAGAGGTCCAGTATTTTCAGTGTGTTTTTCTACCCACACTGGATGTATCCTCCTGCCCAACTTAAAAGTTGAAGTCTCAAGTTAGGGAAGTGTGTAATCTCCTAACTTACAGAGTCAGGATCAAGTTCAGTTACAAAGATCCCTGTTTTTTATTCAGCTAGATATACAGCTTATGTGACATTTTCCAGGAAGCTATGCTTTATTCATCTATTCATTCCAGGTTTGTTTATCATAAGCAATCTTAGATCATGGGCATCCAGCATTCAATATACTTAAGGGAGCATATATTTTACGGTCATAGAGATCCTTTTTGCTGGTATATATCCTTAGTTTGTTTGCCAGAAGTTCAGTTATTACTATGTTCATAAAGAAATTACAACAGAATCAACTGCCCTCTTCCTGTTGAGTGAGCCCCCCAGCCTCAGGAATGGGAGCAAAATGGATTGCAAGTTGTTCCTTAACCTCTTTCTTTCCAGCGTACAATTTAACAAATGTAGTTTGAAGTAACAGCAGACCATTAACTTTCTCTGGTCACTCACCTGACCTGGACATTGGCTGAGCCCAGAGCAAGAGACTTATCAGTAGCAATTTCAGGTACAAACAAGTAGCAGTGAATCACTAGATAGTGATGTTAAACTGTTAACTTGAAAGAACCAGTTGCAACTATGGTAAGGTACAAAATACCTTTCCTTTCACTGTGAACTCCTCAAGGATTTAGCACAAAAGAGAAGCATGGTAAATATTTATTGAATTGGATTTTTTAAGCAGAGACATCCGTGATTTTTGAAACAAAAAACTTCAGTTTAGAGATTCAACTTAGCTTTCATATATTCTAATTTAAACCTCTAAAAAGTTTTTAATCACTTTCTCATAGGTAAGCTAAATTTGACGAGTTTCAGCATTATCAAATTTTGTATTTTAGCTCTAATAAAAATATATAAATTCTCTTTGGGTAGCTGATAAAAATAAATAAAGCTGGCAGAAAAAATAGTGCTGTTTTCAAGCTTTCAGAAATATGTTACAAAAATTAATAGTGGTAGTAAAATGTATACACTGTGATAAATATAAATACACCTGACAGAAGTGTTGTTTTAATAGTAGTTGATTCCTACTATATTTTATTAAACAGCGTAAGTATTAGCCACAATCAGCCATACTTCATATTATCAGTTTAATTTATTAAAAAAAATGTTACTGTGAACATTTTAATAATAGTTTAAACAAATACGTATAGCTTTCCTAAAAATATGCATTGTCTCTTTCATAATTTGGCTACTGCTTTGTAGAAACAAAAACAACAAAAACACTCATTAACCCAAGTATCTATTTTAAAAAATGAATTTCTAAAAGTTCTTTGTCGTCTAAAACTAACTATTGTAAAGTGAAACTATAAATAAGTAAAATGAGTACTATGAATTATGAGAATTAGGTATTTCAAATTAAATTTGAGGTAGTTTAATAAGAAAATATTCCTACCAGCTTATTAGCTAAATAAGTAAACAAAAATAAATAAATAGATACATTTAAATAAAAATAAATAAATTGAAATAAGCAAATCTATGCATAATTATGACTAATATAAATTTCTACTTTACTTTTGTCTATGTTATATTTATTTAAATATCTGTACACTGCTTATAAACAAACTCCTCATGATATGTGATAACTTAAGAATGAGTAAATCTTTTTGGAAATAATTTGCCACGCAAATTTGTGCAAATTTCTTAAATAATGAAAATTTCATCATTATTTCGTATATGTTCACCTATTGATTTCAGGTGATTTCCAGGCAAAGCCAGATGAGACTATAAAACAGTAGACTGTAGGCTTCTATGATTATTAGTTTTGGCACCAATTTGAGAATTGATATTTTTTCTTCTTTGAGCTAATGTATTGTGAAATCTTTTCTTTTTTTTTTTAAGATTTTATTTATTTGAGAGAGAGTGAGTCATTTCTCTTTTAAATGAGGTATAATTAACGCTGTGAAATCTTATAAACATTCAAAATTGACTTTGTTTTCACCAATTTAGGAGTAATATTAGAATGTCAGGATTGCTGAGGTTTATCTGCAACAAGAAATTGTGACCTTCTTCATCTTAATCTTGATTATTTTATATTTTTACTTGCATTGAGATATCTTTGTAGATATGCTAATCTCAAATAATAGACTTGTCTCTTTAATAATTGCTCTCTTTTATCTTAGTTGATATGGACTAGGCAAGAGCGTATTTATTCATATACATTACTATTTACATTAAAATAGTATAAAAAGTTATGAATTAAGAATTATCAGATCATTGTACTATTTTTCTCTAATTTTCTATACTGTGTTCAAAATGATTATAAAAATTACTCTAATGATGAACATATTAACTTACGTTGTATATATGTATTCTACATTTATCTTCACTGTGTTTTAACATTAGAAGACCACAAAAACATTTAACTTGGAATTCACTGACTCAGAGAAATTTTTTGGTCTATTCTTTAATATCACAGAATGATTTTGTGATGGAATTGGAAAGTTCTAGCAGGCTTCTTTTGTTTTTTATTTGCTTAGCTTTGAAACTATATTATTAAAAGTTCAGAGAAGAAGTAATCTAAGAGGGAACAAAAATTACATTCATTTTTAATATGTATTATTAAAAAGTATTGAAAAAGACAATATATTTTGACAGAAACCACAATACATGCTAAGTTGTTTATTAAGACTAGTTCTAATGTATACTGAAGTATAAAAGTGGGTCAAGAACAATGGTTCTTTTATTTTTGAGGACATATTTTTCTGGAATTTCAAATTGTTTGAAGTTTCAACAAATGACTTGAAAATGAAGTGATGAAATATACACATATTAAACATGGCCATAATGACCACTTAAAACATTTATAAAGATAGTCAAAGAAATCCTTCTTGTTTACTCACCACTGTTTGGAAACCATTGCCGTAAAGAACACCACCAGAGGGGTTGGCATGGAGGCATGTGTAATAGAGGACCACTTAAATCATGTTTCCAGATGTTCTCATGAATTAAAAAGTAATAATAATTCTGGAAACTTAATAACTAGAGATTTGTTTCTTAAGCCTAAGGTTTTTATATCAGATTAAAGAGAAATATATCTCAGTCAAATCACACTTGAAATTTTTTTCTTCATTGTAAGAGTATGATTAAGTTTCCGTGGAAGAAACTAGAAAGATAGAAAATGAAGTTCGCTGGATGGGGCCTAATAATTGAATTTAGGTACTGGCTTCTGTACAAATCTTAACCCGTACATTTGAAAATGTAGAATATTGGTTTATCAAGAACGAACTGGCCCTCAAACAGACTGCGAAAGTGTATATAATTTGCTTACAGCGCTTCCTCCCTTTTTACCATTAATTAGTATGATTCGCTGGGATTGTAACACAAGTCCCACCTCATTGCTGTGGGTGAGCCCATATGATTTGCTTTAGCCGAGAGAATGTGGGTAGAAGAGACAAAACACTAGTAACAAGCGGGGCATTTAATAAACATCACCTGTTCCCGCTTGCGCGTATAATGGTCCGCTGTCGCTGTACGAAGGCTCGTGCTGGGAAGTCACGGATCCTAGAGCAGAGACACTCTAGCCTACATCTGAACCTATAACCACCCCTGCTGCTTACCAGCTCACGAGTAAGAAAACATTAATTTTTTGCATCATAAGCCAATGTGACTTTGGGGTTATTTGTTATTAGCTGACCTCCAATCAGTTTCTCTTTTAAAACAATTAGCTAGCCATGATAATATATTCTAGCTATACTTGAACATGGATATATTTAAAAACTTAGTGAGTTAATTTTTTTTTTTTTTACCTGTAAGGGAGAACTGAGTGTTGGTCCATGCATTGCTCTGCTGCTTTTGCCTTCATACACCGAGAATTCCCACATCTATGTTTACAGTGTCCCAGTCACACCCTCTACAATATTTTACATAACCTATGCATACTTTTTCCCATCTTTGCACCTGGAAAACGTTTTATTTTGTTGTTTGCTATAAACTCTAGCCTGACATTCAGGACTCTTCACAGAATGGTTCCAACCTATGATTCTGTGCTCATCTTTGTTCTTTCCAATACATGCAATGTAGGTTAGTCAGTTAAGAATGAATGCCCTAATGTGTCCAAAATTTCAGGCAATTGTGCCTTTATTTATATGTGCCTTTATTATATTCTCTACCTGGGAATCATTCCATGTTCTACCTTTTGTATTCAGCACGCTTAATTCTTGCCCCAGGACCAAGATGAAGATCTCGAATTGAACTAGTTTTAACAGTTTCTTACTGAAAAATAAAATAAAATATAAAATAAAAAATAAAAAAATAAAACCAACTCAGAAAATGATATATATATATATGAGAGTAGAAATTATTTTCCTCTTGTTTTCTTTTGTAAAAAAATATCAAAGAAAATGAAAGGTGATTATAAGAAAGATGCAGAAAGTATGAAAAGATACTGAGAAATCCTGGCTTACAAGAAAAAAAGATATAAAGAAAAAGATATCAAAGCAGATAGCTTCAAAACAATACCAATGGAGCAGGAAAGAGAGTAAAAGAGGTCACCTCTGTGTGCAGTCTTGCCCACAGCCAAGAAAGAAAACGATAACCCATTTTTGAGATTTTATTTTAAAGACCAACAAGATAAGATACAAGCTATTATATTCTAGAAAAAAATACTTCTTTGAATTTTCTTTTAGTGTCTATCATGGTACATTTATTTACTTTTCTTTGTATTAATGGTCATTATTTAGAACAAACCAATTTTAATATCTGTTAAAGACTGAGAATATAGAAAAATTAGCTCAGCAAAACCTGTTGATTAAGAGTGATATGTTTTATGAATCTTGCAGATTTGTTGTGGCTATGACAGTAACAGAAGACTAGTACAATTTTCCACATAATGAAAATTCAGTATTTATTACAGAATGTCCTTTATGAAAATATGTGAATGTAAATGCACAAATGATTTTTTCTAGGGTGGTGGAAGATACATTTGCCTCTGCAGAATCTAAATAATACTAATTATGTGATCATTGCTTCTACTGGAACAAATTCTCTGTAAGTTTTCCTTTCTTAACCCTTATATCTAAACATAGCACTTTTTACATTTATAAATTAAATATGTGCCAAGAAATTATAATACTCTTTTCAAATAAAATGCATTTTAATCGTGTGCTAAATTGCAATGAAGTGAACAATTTTAAAAATTCTAATATTTTTATTTCCAGTAAATTAAAGCAACATAATATTCTGTACAAAAGGGCAAGGCAGTTATATGCCTTGTTAAAGTGATTACAGTGCTCCATTATAGGGAGCTCAAAGAGCTCAAAGGTGAAGGTTGACCCTAAGAAAATTTGACAGGATTATATAGAGGAACATATATCTTTCTGATATTTTATAGACTAAAAGCTTCAATGAAACAAAAGATATTTCTATTTAAAAATATTATCAATAGGAAAATCCCAGTTAAGTCAGAATTTGAGGGAAATTGTTTGGTATTGTACAATTTTCAAAAGCTTATGTATTTTAGAAAATGATCACATTTCTTAATTTAGTAACCCTAACAAAATATATAATAATGGAGACAAAAATCAGTCTAAGCATGTTTATATTAAGTCCGTGAGGTAAATTAAAATTGTCAATAATTTAGAGCTCTTGCTAAATGTCCTAGGAACTATGCTAAGAATATTATAGATTAGCATCATTTGATCATTGTAATGATTCTATAAAAGATACTATAATTATTTTCCAGAAAAAACTGAAGCTTAGGTCATCATTTACCTAAAATTTCAAAGTGATGGACCTGAAACTTAAACCTACATTTATTCAAGTTGAAATACTTAGCTATTTTACTTTAACATTTATTCATTTACACTTTATCATTCACTCATTCTATTAAGGTGAGATCAAAGAAATAGTTATTGAACCACTTCTATGTTCTAGGCACAATTCTAGTTAAAAGAACAGTAACAAGCAGGAAAAAAAAAAAAAAAAACCTGCCTTCCCCATGAAACAGGTCAGAAAATGCTAAGGAGGAACTAAAATGGGGAATGAGAAGAGGGATTATGGGGTTGAGATATTTGTAGTTTTAGAGAGTTGGCTAGTGAAGCCCTAACTAAAAAAGAGATAGCTGAGTAAAACCTAAATATGGCGTGGGAAGAGGCCTTGTTAATATTTTGAGGGAGAGAATTCTAGGCAGGAGGGAAGTGTGTAAAAAGCTTCAAGGCAGGAGCATGCCTGCTGTGTTCAAGGAACACCAGAGTATAGTATGGTTGGAGCAGAGGAAGCAAGAGAGGATTAACAGGAGATGTGTTCAGAGAGACAATGAAGGGCTAACCATGCATATCCCTGTAATTGGTGGTGGTCAATATTATGTTTCACTCAGAATGATTTATGGAATATTGAGAGCTTTAAGCAGAAGATAACATGAACTGACTTGTGATTACTAGGATCACTGTAACTGCAGTGTTGAGAATGAACTGAAGGAGAGCATGTAACAACACAGTTTACTACTTTAGTTTACAACAGTATTAATTTTTAATGAAATGCACAATAAATATGAAAGTGGAATGTGAACGATGTGTTAGGACAAGAATAGAGTAAAAGCTGTAGAGTCCAGAATCTGGGTAGACATTTTACCAAAGAAGACATATTGATGGTCAACAGGTACATGAAAAGATGTTCAACATCATGAATCATCAGGGAAATACAAATCAAAACTGCAATAAGATATCACCTCATAACTGTTAGAATGGCTATTATCAGAAGAACAATAAATAACAACTGTTGTCAGGGATGTGGAGAAAGGGAACCCTTTTGCACTGTTGATGGGAATATAAATTGGTACAGCCATTATGGAAGAAAGTATGGAGATACCTTAAAAAATTATACATGTAAGTACCATATGATCCAGTATTTCCAATTCTGGATATTTATCTGAAGAAAACAAAAACAGTAACTTGAAAAGATAAATATACCCCTATGTTCATTGCAGCATTATTTACAATAGCCAAGATTTGGAAGCAACCTAAGTGTCTTCTGATGGATGAATGGATAAAGATATGGTGTACACACACACACACACACACACAGGAATACTATTCAGTATTTCAAAATGAAATATTGCTTTTTGGGTGTTGAGTTTGAGAAGTTCTTTATCGATCTTTAACTGTAGTGTCATTTGCAAATATCTTCTCCAATTCTGTGAGTTGCCTCTTTGTTTTGTTGCCTGTTTCCTTTGCTGTGCAGAAGCTTTTTAATTGATGAAGTCCCAAAAGTTCATTTTTGCTTTTGTTTCACTAGCTTTTGGAGATGTATCTTGAAAGAAGTTGCTGTGGCCGATGTCAGAGAGGTTACTATCTATGTTCTCCTCTAGGATTTTGATGGATTCCTGTCTCACATTGAGCTCTTTCATCCACTTTGAGTTTATCTTTGTGAATGGTGTTAGAGAATGGTCGAGTTTCATTCTTCTGCATGTGGCTGTCCAATTTTCCCAGCACCATTTATTGAAGAGACTGTCTTTTTTCCATTGCAGGTTTTTTCCTGCTTTGTCAAAGATTATTTGACCATAGAGTTGAGGGTCCATATCTGGGCTCTCTATTCTGTTCCATTGGTCTGTATGTCTGTTTTTGTGCCAGTACCATGCTGTCTTGGTGATCACTGCTTTGTACTATAGCTTGAAATCGGGCAACGTGATGCCCCCAGCTTTGTTTTTCTTTTTCAACATTTCCTTGGCAATTCGGGGTCTTTTCTGATTCCATACAAATAATCAAGTCAAAAAATGGGCAGAAGATATGAACAGACACTTCTCCGAAGAAGACATGCAAATGGCTAACAAACACATGAAAAAATGTTCATCATCATTAGCCATCAGGGAAATTCAAATCAAAACCACATTGACATATATTGCATTATTTGTTTCAGAGGTACAGATCTGAGATTCAACAGTCTTGCACAATTCACAGCGCTTACCAGAGCACATACCCTCCCCAGTGTCTATCATCCAGTCACCCCATCCCTCCCACCCCACCCCCCACTCCAGCAACCCTCAGTTTGTTTCCTGCAATTAAGAATTCCTCATATCAGTGAGATCATAAAGGTAGCGGGAGGGGAAGAATGAAGCGGGGGAAATCGGAGGGGTAGACGAACCATGAGAGACGATGGACTCTGAAAAACAAACTGAGGGTTCTAGAGGGGAGGGGGATGGGAGGATGGGTTAGCCTGGTGGTGGGTATTGAGGAGGGCACATTCTGCATGGAGCACTGGGTGTTATGCACAAACAATGCATCATGGAACACTTCATCTAAAACTAATGATGAGGGATTAACATAAGAATAAAAAATAAATTAATTAAAAAAAAAACACATTGAGATACCACCTTACACCAGTTAGAATGGCCAAAATGGACAAGGCAAGAAACAACAAATGTTGGAGAGGTTGTGGAGAAAGGGGAACCCTCTTACACTGTTGGTGGGAATGCAAGTTGGTATAGCCACTTTGGAAAACAGTGTGGAGGAGCCTCAAAAAGTTAAAAATAGAGCTACCCTATGACCCAGCAATTGCACTTCTGGGTATTTACCCCAAAGACACAGATGTAGTGAAAAGAAGGGCCATATGAACCCCAATGTTCATAGCAGCAATGTCCGCAATAGCCAAACTGTGGAAGGAGCCGAGATGCCCTTCAACAGATGAATTGATAAAGAAGATGTGGTCCATATATACAATGGAATATTACTCAGCCATCAGAAAAGATGAATACCCAACTTTTACATCAACATGGATGGGACTGGAGGAGATTATGCTAAGTGAAATAAGTCAAGCAGAGAAAGTCAATTATCATATGGTTTCACTTATTTGTGGAACGTAAGGAATAGAATGAAGAACATTAGGAGAAGAAAGGGGAAAATGAAGGGGAGGAAACCCGAGGGAGAGATGAATCATGAGAGACTATGGACTCTGAGAAACAAACAGGGTTTTAGAGGGGAGGGGGGAGGGGGGATTTGTTAGCCCGGTGATGGGTATTAAGGAGGGCACGTATTGAATGGAGCACTGGGTGTTATACGAAAACAATGAATCGTGGATCACAACATCAAAAACTAATGACGTTTTGTATGGTAACTAACATAACATAATAAAATAAATTTTAAAAAAAGAAATATTGCCATTTGCAATACCATGGATGGATTTTGAGGGCATTATGCTAAGTGAAATAAGTTAGAGAAAGATAAATACTCTAAGAGCTCATTTATATGTGGAATTAAAAAAACAGCAATAACAGCAAAAACAAGTTCATAGATACAGAAAGGGTGGTTGCAAGAGGTGGTGGGGGGCGGGGGGCAAAATGGTGAACGTGGTCAAAAGGTACAAGCCTCCAATTATAAAATAAATAAGTCATGGATGTAATGTACAGCATGGTGACTATAATCAGTAATACTGGATGGCATATTTGAAAGTGGCTAAGACTAAATTTTACAGGTCTTCATCACCAGAAAAGAATTTTTGTAACTATGTATGATGACAAATGCTAACTAGATTTACTGTGGTGATCACTTTGCAATATATACAAATGTCAAGTCATAAAAAAAGAAACTGTAGAGTCCAGCAAACTGTGGTCCTTAGAAAAACGTATCATATGCTTTATTAAAAATTAGAGACACTAAAGCAAAAGTTATTAATAGCTCTTGCCAATTCTAATTGAAATGATTGAAAACTATAAGATCCACAACAAATTAAGTTCAAGTAAAGCACTTAGGAAATTACTGATAGAGTGAAGGGAATAGAGATCAGCTATTTGCATTAGGGTGGTAGACATGAAGGAAACTGGAAAGTTTTTAAAAATACTTAGAGCATAAAGATCTACAGAATATAATGATGGGTTACATAAGAAGCATCTAAGTGGAGAGGCAAGTGTCAAGAATGTACTTGTCCTCTAAGTTTCTATTTGTGAAATAAAAATGAAATTCGAAAAGAGAAAGCAGGTGCCTTGCACTATCCATTCCTTGTTACATGGACATGGGGAAAGGACAATAAATAGGAGGGGACAGAACAAATATGGTTCTAAACATAGGCAGGAAGTAATGGTTTTTAAATGTGCAAAAGTGGGGCACCTGGGTGGCTCATTGGGTTAAGCACCTGGCTCTTGATTTTGACTCAGGTCATGATCTCATGGGTCATGAGATCGAGCCCTATGTCAGGCTTCACACTCAGTGGGGAATCTGCTTGAAGATTCTCTCTCTTTCTCTCTGCCACCCACTTGCTCTCTCTCTCACTCTCTCTCACCGCCTAAATAAATAAATAAATAAATAAATAAATAAATAAATAAATCTTTAAAAAAATAAAATGTGCAAAAGAAATGCCAAGTTGTCAGGTCTTCATTCATAAGAAGAGTATTGAATGAATGGAATAATTTATGATTGATTTGGCTATGAGGGATATCCACTAATGTGGATAAAATCACCTGAGGAGGAAATAAAAAAACAGCAGAACTTGATGCAAGGAGGCATATGCCAATATTTACTGAAACGGTAGAGATAGGGCTAGAGTGGAGACATGGAGAAGCAACTTATAACGTATTTTCTATGGAAGCAGCGTGTCATTTAGGGAAGCATAGGATATTCTGCGGGGCAGAATCCCAGTAACTTTTCCTAATTTTGAACACATATGCCTGGAGGCCTGGGTAGACCACAGGCTAGACAGAGAACACAACAATAGGAATTTATTTCACCTGCAGAGCATCAAAAGCATTCAAGAGCCGCTGAATAGGGAAGACCTAAGATTATGCGGTGACTGACAGAGAGGTTAGGGTTTTCCCTGATGTACCAGAGGGGAGGTTGGGCTAAGCTATGAAACAGATACAGGGTAGCTGGCAAGAAAGCCAGGTCAATCATGAAGCTAAATGCAGAAGCCTTGCTCCCAGGGCAACCACCTCATTCACACAGAGAATAAACAATCCAAAAATGAAGTTCCTCTGCTGGAACTGCCCAAAGCTATGGTTCCCTTGCTATTAGAGTCATTCTGTTAAATTGCTGTACAGGAAATGTAAATTTATATCAACAAGCCCTCCAGCTTAAAATCTGAGGAGAGGACTAAAATAGCAACTAGGCAAACAGTGAGGAAATTTCAATAAGAACACACCGTTACACATTATTAATATAGGCAAGATGGGGTATATACATAAATTCAAGAGAAAATAAACAGAAATTAAAGAAGGGAAAAGGGAAGGAAGAATGGACAATCAGTTTAATCAATAAAAGAGTCTATAAAATAAAAGGAAGTGAAATAAATCTGTGAGCTTTTGTGCAGAATAGTTACAAAAATGCCAGTAATTTTTCCTATCCCTGTATCCTTACCTACCCTTATTATAAAACTTTGAGAGCCCTCTCCATCTGGCTCTGCTCTGTCCTGTGATTTGCTTTACACTGGGACATCAGCAAATGATTAAGCACTTGAGAAGTGATTGTGCTTTGGGGCTTAGCCTCTCTTGGAGCCCTGCTGCCCTATAAGACGTATGGGCAAGCTTGCTGGATAAGAGAGACAAGTGATCCCAGGTACACAGCCTACAGCCAAGCAATTGCAAGTCACTTGAGTAAGGCCATCTAAGGCCAGCCAGGTGAACAGCACAAGCCTAGATGAACTGAGCAAGGCTCAGAGCAAAAGCCGGCAGAACTGTGAGCTAAATAACTTGTTGTTGTTTTAAGCCACCAAGTTTGGAAGTGACTTATGTGAAATAAAAACTATTGATGCAGATATTTACCTTCCAAAAAAATGCTCTAATAAAGTTTCAAAAAGAATATAATCTAACTCTGATTATGTGTCTACCTATGATCACGTGCCAGTTGATACAGATCCGAGCCAAATGAGATAAAATTAGGGAGTCGTGGCTTATCAAGAAGGATAGATATTTATTTTATTTTATTTTATTTTTTTAAAGATTTTATTTATTTATTTGAGAGAGAGAGTGAGAGAGAGAAAGAGCACAAGAGGGGGGAGCGGGAGAGGGAGAAGCAGACTCCCTGCTGAGCAGGGAGCCCGATGCGGGACTCGATCCTGGGACTCCAGGATCATGACCTGAGCCGAAGGCAGTCGCTTAACCAACTGAGCCACCCAGGCGCCCGATATTTTTTTTTTAAAACCACTGACAGTAAACTATAGTTTTTAAGCAAGTTGAAAATGTAATAAATAACTTTTTGCAAATAAAAGTATCTAGCAATGAGAACATGAAAAGAGTCATATAGTAATAAGGATCTGGAATTCCATATTATGTCAATAAAAACAGAATGTGGGCTGTGACCAAGGAAAAAGAATAAGTAGCATGGTTAATATTTTGATTTATACAGTAGAGACTTAAGATATCTGTTTTAATATTATTAATTAAAAATAGGATCAACTATGTATTTATTAAGTGCCATTACTAGTAGACTTAAAAATAGGATGAAAAGGGGCACGTGGGTGGCTCAGTCAGTTAAGCATCTGCCTTCACCTCAGGTCATGATCCCGGAGTCCTGGGATATGCCCTGCCTCGGGCTTCCTGCTCAATGGAGAGTCTGTTTCTCCCTCTCCCTTTGCTCCTCCCCCCACTCATGTTCTCTCTCTTTTGCTCAATCTCTCTCTAATAAATAAATAAAATCTTTAAAAAAGTAAGATGAAAACTTAAAAGCATACAGAATATATGTAAACTATATCTTAAAAGCAGGCATATAAATTACATGATAATAAATGTGAGATAAAACACATCATTTTCTACAAAATACACAAAAGGAATAAAATCAACATTGAAAGACAAAGCCTCACAAATTAGTTTTAAAAATCCATGTATTGGGGCACCTGGGTGGTTCAGTTAGGCATCTGACTCTTGGTTTTGTCTCAGGTCATGATCTCAGGGTCGTGAGATGGAGCCCGGAGTCAGGCTCTGTACTGGGCATGAAGTCTGCTTAAGATTCTGTCTCCCTCTCCCTCTGCCCTCCGCCCCATCCCACTCACGCTCTGTCTCTGTCTGTCTCTCTCTCTCAAAAATAAATAAATAAATAAATAATTAAAAATAAAAATCCACATATTATTATTTACCAGGGGCCCACTTAAAACAGATTAAATATAAAATAACAGGAAGTATATACTGGGCAAGTGCAACTAAAAGTAAACTGGATTACTACAATACCGTCACAAGAAAAATAAGATGAAGACAAAACTCATTAAAAGGTACAGTTGTTTGATTTTTATAGAGGGTATAATCTACAATGCAGATATATTATAACACCATCAACCTTTACAAGCTGAACAAAGAATTGGCAGAATAAAAGCAAACAGCTAAAAAGTAATAACCTTAGAAATGTAATAAGAAATTAACATAAATTCTGTGGTATAAGATTTCATCACACTTCTCCTTCCCTCTGGATAAATGAATTAATAAATAACTCAATAAGAAGTCACCAAATCTGAATTATTCAAATAAAAATCTAGTGTTTTATCAAATTCTAATCCTGCAAAAGAGAATATGACTGCCTTTTAAATATCCTTGAGCAATTTGCAGAAATAATATCCACTTCAGGCTGCTAAACTAAAGCATTTTAAGTAACGGAAAGTACATAGTTGTTTTTCATAATTGGAATGTATGAACATTAAAATTATTATTAAACATATCAACAGAAAGAATCCAGTCACCTGAAAATATTTTAACTCTTTTATTTTTTTAATTTTTTTAAGAATTTTTATTTATTTATTTGAGAAAGAGAGCGAGCGAGCACAAGCAGGGGGAGTGACAGGAAGAGGGAGAGGAAGAAGCAGGCTCCCTGCCAAGCGAGGAGCCCGATGCAGGTCTGGATCCCAGGACTCTGGGATTATGACCTGAGCCGAAGGCAGCCCTTAACCAACTGAGCCACCCACGTGCCCCATTTTAACTCTTTTAAATAATATTTCTTACCAAACCCCCCATAAAATTGTGATTGAACAATATTTACAAAAAATAAGGACATGTCAAAATTTCTGGAATGAATCCAAAGCTATATTCAAATAAAACTGCTCAGATTAAAATACTTTCACCTTTAAATTTAGAGACCCAAGAAGGACAAATGTCTCTCAGACCATAGACAGTGCATGAAGAGAACAAGGAAGTGAAGAAGGCTCTTCCATCTCACAAGACTCCTTCATTATAACATTCCCAGGATCGTCTTCTTTACCTGCTGGATTTTCTCAGAGCATTTCATTTGAACAAAGATTTCAAAGACCAAAAAATGTTTAGAAAAGACTGTTTTAGAGCAATGCTATTTGTGGATGTTGGTGTAACTGTTTTGTTTTTAAATTTTATTTTATTTAAATTCAATTAATTAACATATAGTGTATTATTAGTTTCAGGGGTAGAGTTCAGGGATTCATCAGTTGCATATAACACTCAGTGATTACTATTGTAATTGTTTTGAATAGATGTCAATCAAATACAAAAATAACATTATATCAGCTATAGATATAGTAACTGTACTGCAATAGCTTACTATTATAAAATCTAAAAATAAAGCAAATCATGTATTAGTCAAAGTCCAACAAGAAACAAAAAAATCTTCATGGATATGAAAATGAATTTAATAAAATTCACCATGTATATTGATTAAAAAAAGAACTTTAGGTTGAATAAGATACAGATAATTTTAAAGTTAGGAATAAGACTAAGCTTTTGTATCACTACTATTATTTAAAACATTTCTAGTAGTTCTTGTTAATACAAATGGAGGAGGAAAATAACAATCAAATTAAGTGTTAGAAAGAAGGAAATAAAATTATCACTGTGTAGATTTTAACAGTATCTCTTGAGCAAGCCCAATAAACATCAAAAGTTTCAAGGTTTGGTTTGGGAAAATTACATATTCTATAGATATTTATTAACACATTTTCACATTCTGTAGTTTACCAAATAATAATAACTGATCATGAAGCTTCTTGTCACAAATATTTTCTTTTATGATTTACCAGTGCCCAAACTAAAACATAGCTGATGTTTCATAAAATATAAATCCAAGGTCTCCACCTCAGAAACTTTCAAAGTTGGATACAAACAAAAACTGGATAACAATAAAAATCCTTGTTTAGGAACATAATTAAAGTTCAAGTCAATATAGGATTTAAAAATGAGAATGTTATTGTTTAATGTAAAAGCAATTCTTGTAGATTCAAAAAGATTAACAATTTTTTTTTTTATTTGAGTCTAGTTGACACACAACGTTACCTTAGTTTCAGGTGTACAACATCATGATTCAATTTCTTTCTAGAGTGTTCCATGTTCACCACAGGTGTAGCTGCCATCTGTCACCATACAACACCATTACAATAGCCTTGACTATATTCTCTTTCTGTGTCTTGTATTCCATGACTTCTTCATTCTATAATTTGAAGACTGGATGAAGAGATTACTATTAATCTAAATAGTATCATTGTCTTTCAAGCGCAGAAATACATCTGATAAAGGCAATGATATTTCAATTCCTTTACTGGTTAGGTAAGCTTTTCTTACCACACTCTTCACTATTTCCTAGCAGCACTGATTCAAAGCAACCTTTTCAGCTCTTTCCTTGTGAAGGTAATCTAAGAATGATGGACAGTGGATTGAGATGATGAGTGCATCGCTGCCATAGCAGCCGCTGAACATTTGGCTTGCTGGCAGATGGTACGTTTACTCCAGCATTGGGAACCTACACACGTTAAAAGGACTCTGTGATATACGTATGTATATTAAATGTAACATGGATTTGAACACTATATGTTTTCTGAGAATACACCTAGATTTATAGGCTTACATTTTTTTGCCCTCTGAGAACTGGGTAGCTCTATGCAACTCTCAATGAACATTAAGCAATTTAACAAATCTGATTACACAGACTGTTCTCCATACTGAAATGACTAAATGAATCTCTCCACTTGACGATCATAAACTCAAATGCCTAGCCCCACCAGGAAATAGCGTCATTGCATGAAAGGACCGGGCTGGAGTAATGTTGGGCAGGATAGCACATCCTTTCTCAAGGAAGGCGGCTGCCACTGAGCTTTGGCTCATTATTGCCTTGGGTGGATGTGGCTCTTTCATTTTTCACATAAAATCTCCCTGTGCTTGGTTATTAGAAAATAGTTCAATTTTGTCCAAATGGCGTGCAGGTCGAATGCACAACATTTGGCGTGAGAACTATTAGTCGTAATCTCAGTTTTACCCATGCAGATACCAGTAAAAACATAGGTATTTTTTGTAAAATAACAAAGCGATAGAACTTAGGATGTGGCTCCTAAAATCTCTAGGACACAAAATAAGCATAAAACTACACAAGGAAGACATCCAAATGGCCAACAGACACATGAAAAAGTGCTCAATATCGCTCAGCATCAGGGAAATCCAAATCAAAACCTCAATGAGATACCACCTCACACCAGTCAAAATGGCTAAAATTAACAAGTCAGGAAACGACAGATGTTGGCAGGGATGCGGAGAAAGGGGAACCCTCCTCCACTGTTGGTGGGAATGCAAGCGGGTGCAGCCACTCTGGAAAACTGTATGGAGGTTCCTCAAAAAGTTGAAAATAGAGCTACCATATGATCCAGCAATTGCACTACTGGGTATTTACCCCAAAGATACAAAAGTAGGGATCCGAAGGGGTACGTGCACCCCGATGTTTATAGCAGCAATGTCCACAATAGCCAAACTGTGGAAAGAGCCAAGATGTCCATCGACAGATGAATGGATAAAGAAGATGTGGTATATATACAATGGAATATTATGCAGCCATCAAAAGGAATGAGATCTTGCCATTTGCAACGACGTGGATGGAACTGGAGAGTATTACGTTGAGTGTAATAAGTCAAACAGAGAAAGACATGTATCATATGATCTCACTGATATGAGGAATTCTTAATTGTAGGAAACAAACTGAGTGTTGTTGGAGTGGGGGGTGGGGTGGGAGGGATGGGGTGACTGGGTGATAGACACTGGGGAGGGCATGTGCTCTGGTAAGCGCTGTGAATTGTGCAAGACTGTTGAATCTCAGATCTGTACCTCTGAAACAAATAATGCAATATATGTTAAGAAAAAAAAAAGAAGAAGGTAGCGGGAGGGGAAGAATGAAGCGGGGAAAATCGGAGGGGTGGACGAACCATGAGAGACGATGGACTCTGAAAAACAAACTGAAGGTTCTAGAGGGGAGAGGGGTGGGAGGATGGGTTGGCCTGGTGGTGGGTATTGAGGAGGGCACATTCTGCATGGAGCACTGGGTGTTACGCACAAACAATGAATCATGGAACACTTCATCTAAAACTAATGATGTAATGTATGGGGATTAACATAAGAATAAAAAAAAAGAAAAAAAAAGAAAAAAGAAAAAGAAAAAGAAAAAGCACAGATATTCAAATTGTTGAAAAAAAAATACACAACATGTAATACAACAAGCAATAAGTATGTCAGTTAAGCATCCAAATGTTGGTTTCAGCTCAGGTCATGATCTCATGGGTCTTGGGATAAAGCCCCATGTCAGGCTCCATACTCAGCAAGGAGTCTGCTTGAGATTCTCTCTCCCTCTTCCTCTGCCCCTCCTCCCTCTCTAAATAAATAAATAAATCTTTAAAAAATAATAAAATAATATATAAAATATATAGCGCACTATACAAAAAAACAAAAAATTCAAATACTAAGAAACATACAATAAAAATTCTGCATTCCTAACTATAGAATCTTTATCTTTCCAGAGGTAACCATGTTTAATAGGTTTTTATGATCTCTTACAAATTATATATATAATGTATGTGCATGTAGATATATGTCTTTCTCTCTCTATATGTAAATATATATGTGTACATATGTATATATGTGTGCCATGTGTTTATATATGTATATAGCACATGAAAATATAAATTCAGTGATTACTAAAGTAATTACCAAAGAAGACAAATTCCCCTGAACTTTAAGCTTATTATTATTTCATACAGAACATTGCATCAATTAAATTTTATTGTGACTTCAAATATATCTATATAAAAATAAGATTAAAAGTGTATCTATAGGGTGCTTAGCACCCTTTTTTGTGATTGAATAAAATGGAAACCTGCTGTCTCAGTACAAATAACATAATTGAAATATTTTCTGAAATATCCTTGCTTTCTTATAAGTAGAGAAGAAAATATTTATATACATAAATGCTGAGGAAGAAGAGTTTTCAATAAAAATAAAAGTCAAGAAGTAAAGTACAAGTCAGTATTCAACATGTTCTTCTAGTACTTTTAATTCTTTTTTTTTTTTTAAGATTTTATTTATTTATTTGAGAGAGAATGAGAGAGAGCACATGAGAGGGGGGAGGGTCAGAGGGAGAAGCAGACTCCCTGCCGAGCAGGGAGCCCGATGCGAGACTTGATCCAGGGACTCCAGGATCATGACCTGAGCCGAAGGCAGTCGCTTAACCAACTGAGCCACCCAGAGGCCCAGTACTTTTAATTCTTAATATAATTTCATCTGCTTGGCATACTCATTTTGGTTTTGTTTCATCTTTCTGCAATTTTGTATCCTCCTTAAGAGAGCTTTCATGAAATAATAACAGATGCTATGCCATAGAGTATAGAAAAAGGCTTTCCTAAGATATGAATATTAACACATGTGAAGAAAAAAATGCTCCTATTGGTATTAGAATGTTAGTGTGTGGGGCACCTGGGTGGCTCAGTCAGTTAAGCAGCCAGCTCTTGATTTCAGCTCAGGTCCTGATCTCAGGGTCCTGGGATCAAGCCCTGTGTAGGGCTCTGTGCTCAGCAGGGAGTCTGCTTAAGATTCTCTCTCTCTCTAAAAGAAGAGAAGGAAGGAAGGAAGGAAGGAAGGAAGGAAGGAAGGAAGGAAGGAAGGAAGGGAGGGAGGGAGGGAGGGAGGGAGGGAGGGAGGGAAAAGAAAAAGAAAGAAAGAAAGAAAGAAAGAAAGAAAGAAAGAAAGAAAGAAAGAAAGAAAGAAAGAAAGAAGGAAAAGATATTAGTGTGTGATTATATTAAAAGTTCTGTTAGAGATTTATTTTTAAAAATAAACTACTAATTTTTTTTGCTCATTCACTCAACAATAATTTTTGAGACTTTAGTGGTTTATTTACAAAAGAAAAGGAATTATTCCAAAGCTTTTTGTTTTCCAGTTTGAAGTCACTAAGACTTCAGACTAAAACTTCTAAGAATTAAAAACAAAACAAAAAGGTCAGCTCTGGGCATTGGCCTAAATGTAGATACCCTATAGCTATTTACAGCATGGTCATTAGAAATCTTCATAACTGCTTTGTCTCTGAGAAGTTTGGAATCCATCACATTTTTGTGCTTGCCCCAATTTCACCAAAAAAAAAAAAAAAAAAATCTCAGTTTTATGTTGATCCAAGTAATAAGGCCTAGGTTTTTAGAACTTCAGCTGGTTCTCTTTCAAAAATATCCATCATTTAATGAGGGGCTTGTCTTAATAATTTCACTAGGAAATTTGTGCTAGATTGCTAACCTCCACAATTAAGAGGAAAAAGACAACAAAAAACCTTTATAGCTTATCTCATTGCTGCCCCCACCTAACAGAAATGGAGAGAAATCACCAGGGAAGATCATTCCCTTAGGGGAAAGACTCAGTGTTTTTACACATGTTCTTCCTTCTACCTGGGATGTTCTTCCTCCCTCCTTTGTCTAGCTAATGTTTATCAGGCATGCATTTGTTTAAACTTTATTTCCTCAGGGAAGTAAGACTGTGTCAGTACTCTGTGCCATCTCTATGAACCCTTCCCATTTCACCAGTGCAGATGTGCAAGGCTCTGCTGGACAGACCGGTGTGTGTCTGCCTTCCTGTCATCACATACCTTGCTGTCTCCCTTTCACTCACCACCAGCCACACTAGCCACCTTGCCCTTTCTCGAGCATGCCAGGTATATTCTTTTCTCAGAAAACAAGTGTGCCTTTGCTGCTCCATCTCCCAGTACACTCTAGTTGCCACAAGTTTGGCCCCTTCACCTCATTCAAGTCTTTACTCATGTCATTTTCTCAGTTTTGTCTTCCCTGAGTATTCTTTCTAAAACTGAGTCTCTCAGTCATGCAGCAAACTCCTTTCCTGATTTGTTTTCCTCCATAGCATCCACCATCTTATATAATTTGCCCCAGACAACAAACTTCAAGAAACCAGGGACTTTTGTCTGTTTCGTTGCTGTTGAATCTCCCCCATATTGGAACAATGCCCAGCTTTTAGCAGGTGCTCAATAAATATTTTCCAGTAAACAATGAATGGATGAAATACATTAGGGACTTTTAAACTTGGATCTATTGACCCAACTTGGGCCCATAGATTAACCTCACGGGTTCAATGAACCTCTTGAAATTGATTACAAAATATGCACAGGTCTGTATGTATTCTGAAAAATGTGTGGTGAGCTATCACCATTCTGAGGTTTAAGAGATTACAAAGATAATGTGCCTTTCAATACTTAACACATATCAGGTGCTCAAATTAGTACTATAGTAAATGATAAGCACCTATTTATATATCTGTTTCTCATATTAGACTACAAAGTTCTCAAAGAATTTTACATTCATGTTATTTAAGGTAATCTTTGAACTTGTATTATCTCATATTTAAAATTATCATTGATGGGCGCCTGGGTGGCTCAGTTGGTTAAGCGACTGCCTTCGGCTCAGGTCATGATCCTGGAGTCCCTGGATCGAGTCCCGCATCGGGCTCCCTGCTCGGCAGGGAGCCTGCTTCTGCCTCTGACCCTCCCCCCTCTCGTGTGCTCTCTCTCTCTCATTCTCTCTGTCTCAAATAAATAAATAAAATCTTAAAAAAAAAAAAGATTTAAAATTATCATTGAGCTTATATTATCAAGCATAGAGCAGCTAATCTTGCTTAACAAATATTTGAACACTTATATTAACAAAGTCCATAGAGAAAAAAGAGAACGAAGTCAAGTTGGTAGATTGAGTGAGCACACATGCTCATCTCCTCTCCTTCCTAAGACCCCATTGAAACAGGTTAATAAAACAAAACATGTAAGACAATCACAAAAATTAGAATAGGATGTGAAATCATTGAATATGTAATTTTATTAAAATTGTGGAAGATGGAGAGTTACTGATGAACATGATTTCAAGAAATTGGAACCTCTAACCTCCAGAAAGGCTAAAAGATACCTGAGATGCCTAGGACTTCAGAGGCAGGTGGTAATAAGGGAGGGAACTGAAATCTAAATATTATTTGAAAATCCATAGCTAAATAGTCACTTTAAGTTTAAGGACACTGATACGCTGAGAATGAAGAAACAGAAAATTATATTTCAAGCATTTGGTAACCAAAAGAATGCAGGGGTAACTATACTTATATCAGACAAATGGACTTTCAGAAAAAATGGACACAGGAGACAAAGTCGATCATCACATAATGATAAAAAGGTCATTTCATCATGAAGATATAACAATTGTAAATACTAATGGACTCAACACTGCAAGACCTATAAACATCTATGAAGCAAAGTTAATAGCTATAAACACATATACCTAGAAAAAAGAAAGACCTAAAACAAACAACCTAATATTACACCTGACGGTCTATAAAAAGAACAAACTAAGCCAAAACTTAGTAGAACAAATGAAATAATAAAGATTAGGACAGAAATAAATGTAATAGAGAATACAAAAGAAATAGAAAATACTTTAAAAACTAAGATTTGGTTATTTCAAAAGATGAAAATGACAAACCTTTAGCTAGACTAACCAAGGAAAATACAAAGTACTCAAATAAATAAAATTATAAATAAAATGTTACAACAGATACCACAAAAATACAAAGAATCATAAGATATTACTATCAACAATAAACAAGCACCAGCAAACTGAACAACCCACAAGTTTTGGATAGTTCCTAGAAACATACAACCTCTCAAGACTGAATAATGAAGAACAGAAAATCTGAACAAACCAATCACAAATATGGAGACTGAATCAGTAATCAAAAACCTCCGAAAGAGTAAAAGTCCAGGGCCAGATGGACTCACTGGTGAATTCTATCCAACAGTTAAAGAAGAATAAACATCAATCTTCAAACTCTCCCAAAAAGTTGAAGAGAAAGAAACATTCCAATTTCACTTTATGAGACCGTAAAATGATATCATCTGATATTTTTATGATACAAAAGCCAGATAAGGACACCACAAGAAAATAAAACTACAGGACAATAGCCTTACAAATATTGATTCAAAAGTTCTCAACAGGAACAACTTGGTGGTGCAGTTGGTTAAGCATCCAACTCCTGGTTTTGGCTCAGGCTGTGATCTCAGGGTCATGAAATCGAGTCTTATATCAGGCTCTGTGCTCAGTGTGGAGTGTGCTTGTGACTCTCTTTCCCTCTGTCCCTCCCCACCACTTGCTCTCTCTCTCTCTCAAATAAATAAATCAATCTTAAAAAAAAGTTCTCAACATATTCTAGCAAATCAAATTAAATAGCACATTAAAAAGATTATACACCATAATCAAGTAAGATTCATTCCTGGGTTGCAAAGATGGTTCAACATGTAAATCGATGAATGTGGTGCATTGCAGTAATAGAATGAAAGATAAAATTCAGATGATTATATCTCAAAAGATACAGAAAACACAGCTGACAAAATTCAATATCCGTTCACAATAAAAACTCTCAGTAAATTGAGTATAGAGGAATGGACCTCGACATAATAAAGGGTGTATATGAGAAGCTTATAGCTAACATCATACACAACAGTGAAAGTTTGAGTTCTTTTCCTCTAACACCAGGAGTAAGACAAGGGTGCCCACTCTTACCATTTCTATTCAACATAGTACTGGAGTCCTAGCCAGAACAATCATGCAAGAAAAAGAAATAAAAGGCATCTATCAGAAAAAAAGTAAAACGGTCTCTCTTTGCAGATTACCTGATCTTATATAGAGAAAACTTTAAAGACTCAACCAAAAAAAAAAGAAAAAAGAAAATCTCACAAACTATTGGAACTAATAATCAAAATTGCAAGATACAATACTAGCATACAAAAATCACTAACAATGAACTCTGTGAAAAAGAAATAAAGAAACTATCCCACTTATAATGGCACCAAAAATAATTTAAAAATTTGGGAATAAATTTAACAATGGAGGTGAAAGACTGTGCACTGAAAACTACAAGGCATTGATTAAAGAATTTGAAGATTCACAAATAGAAAAATATCCTTCAGTGTTCATAATTCAAAAGAACTAATATTGTTAAAATATCCATACCACCCAAAGTGATCAACAGATTCAACCCTATCAAAATTCCAATTGCATGGGGGCGCCTGTGTGGTTCAGTTGGTTGGGCAACTGCCTTCAGCTCAGGTCATGATCCCGGGGTCCCGGGATCGAGTCCCGCATAGGGCTCTCTGCTCAGCAGGGAGTCTGCTTCTCCCTCTGACCCTCCTCCCTCTCATGCTCTCTGTCTCTCATTCTCTCTCTCTCAAATAAATAAATAAAATCTTAAAAAAAAAAAATTCCAATGGCATGTTTGTTGGTTTTTGGTTTTTTTTTTACAGAAATAGAAAAAACAAATCTAAAATATGTATGGAATTACAAAAGACCCTAAATAGTCAAAGCAACCTTGAGAAAGAAGAATAAAGCTAGAGGCATCACACTTCCTGATTTCAACCTAAACTATAATGCTATAGTAATCAAATAGTGTGGCATTGGCATTGGAAAACAAAACAAAACACAAAGATGAATGAAACAGAATGAGAACCCAGAAACAAACCCACACATATATGGTCAATTAATATTTGAAAAGAAAAGAAGAGTACTCAGTGGGGAAATACAGTCTTGTCAACAACTGGTATTGGGAAAATTGCGTGTTCACAGACAAAAGAATAAAACTGAACCTCTACCTAACACCACTCACAAAATTTAAATCAAAATGGATTAAAGACATGAATGTAGACCTGAAACCATACAGTCCTGGAAGAAAAGAAAAAGGTAAAAATCTCCTTGACATTGCTTTTGGCAATGATTTTTTTAATATGACACCAGAAACACAGGGACAAAACAAAAACAAACAAGGGAACACCGCACGCCTGTTAGAATGGCTATTATCAAAAAGACAAGAGATAACAAATGGGGGCAAGAATGTGGAGAAAATGGAACCCTTGTGCACTTCTTTGGGGAATATAAATTGGTACAGCCACTATGGAAAATATTATTGATGTTCCTTAAAAACTGAAAAATAGAACTATCATATGATCCAGAGATTGCACTTCTGAGTATATATCTGAAGAAAATGAAATCACTATCTTGAAAAGATATCCATACCCCGATGTTCATTGCAGCACTATTTACAATAGTCAAGACATGGAAACAATCTAAGTTAGTCAACAAATGAATAGATAATTGTGTGTGTGTGTGTGTGTATTAAATTAGCCATAAAAAAAATAAAGAAAACCTGACATTTACAACAACATGGATTTGGAGGGCATTATGCAAAGTAAATAAGTTAGACCAAAAAAGACAAGGGCTGTATGATCTCCCTTATATGTGAAATCCAAAAATATCAAACTCATAGAAACCGAGCAAATTGGTTGTTGCCAGGGCCAGAAGGGGAGGAAAAGGGTGAAGGTGGTCAAATGGTACAAGATGGCCATGTTCCAGGAATGTAATAACATACAGCACAATGACCATAGTTAACATCCTGTATTTTATACTTGAAGTTGTTCTCACAACACACACACACACACACACACACAAACACATACACAGGTAACTATGTGAAGCGATGGATGTGTTCAATAACCTCAGTGTGGTGATCATTTCACAATATATACACATATCTATTCATCACTTTGTATAACCTTAAATTTACACAATGTTATATGTCAATTTTATCTCAATCAAGCTTGAAAAATTAATACAGCAAAAATAGCATTTTGGAGATATAAATTAGAAGAACCATATTCAAACAGGCCGTGAATTTATTTCAGGTAAGTGGGTCCATCCTTACAGCTAATCCAGTAAGAATTGTGGGGAGTCAGAGGAAGGCAGTGCAGGAGGGTCTTGGATTTTATGGAAGTTCTTATGGTTAAGATTTAACTTATTAATATGTACATGTGACATATTAAGAGAATATATAAAATATTTAAGATAAAAATAGCTGATCTTTTGCTGGAATACTTGCAGTATAAAAGGGGGTATGGGAGAAAGGAAATTCTGTAATGTAAATATTCTATTCCTATTTTAAGAGAGATTAAAAGACAACAGGGATCAACCCATTTTGACACGTGACAAATTTATGTGAATTTTTTCCTTAAAAATAAATCAATCAAAGGGGGTCAATAGCAGTCCTTTGTTTTGATTGTTGAAGAAGCAGAAAACTACTTGTGGCTACATGAAGGACAGAGCAAAGGGAGGAATCTTGATTATCTCTTCCATCTAAGATGTACAATCCAATTAAGGGCAATAAACTTAGCCATTGGTACTAACCTCCACAGAATCTTTGACACAGAAGTCTCTGCAAGAATACACACTCGTTTCCTGGGAATAGATTAATGTAAATTCATAAATTGCTAATTAGCAGTTAACATTTAATAAATAGAGAAGGTACTATATTTTCTCTTAATCCTTATACTTAGGTGTATTCTAACTGTTCTATCTGTTCAGAAATTTAACACCATAATTTATGGACTTTTCTTTTCTGAAAAAAAAAAAAAGAAATCTCTTTTAACTAGTCACTACTAATAAACTATTTTCCATGGTTATATTTTCTTTCTGGACTATCTGCCTACGAAACAGGAATTCAAAATAGTAAGACCATCTCCAAAATCTCAGTTTGAGTTCAAAATAGTAGGACCATCTCCAAAATCTCGCATTCACCTTTAAACCTGAATGTCCAAAATTAAATACATCATCTTCCCACAGCTTGCCCTCCTCCCTCACCACCAGGTCTGTTCAGACTGCTTTCCGTAGAGGTCTCCAAAAACTAATCCATTCATGTCCCACCTCTAACTCCATTCTGTCACTTTCTTTGCTACAACTATTCTCCCAACTTTAGTTCTTATGCGTTGGTATCTAAAAAATCGTAACAGCTTAAAACTGATCTCCTTGGGCGCCTGGGTGGCTCAGTTGGTTAAGCGACTGCCTTCGGCTCAGGTCATGATCCTGGAGTCCCTGGATCGAGTCCCGCTTCGGGCTTCCTGCTCGGCAAGGAGTCTGCTTCGTCCTCTGACCCTATCCCCTCTCAGGTGTTCTCTCTCTCTCATTCTCTCTCTCTCAAATAAATAAATAAAATCTTTAAAAAAAAAAAAACTGATCTCCTTTACTCAAAGAGTTGTCCTCTTTGACAATCCCTACAGATGACTCTAAAGCAATCTCAATTTTAAAACCACTGCCTTTGAATATTACAAGCTTTGAAAGATAGAAGACACCGTAGCATTCATTTAGTATGATTTTCTTTTTTCACCAATAAAGAAACTAGAGGTTTCGATATGGTTGCCCTTTTGAAGTTCTTATAATTAACAAGTGGCAAAGTGAAAACTAAAGTCAGGATATCCTGATTTTCAGTTAAAATCTTCCATTGCATCTTAGTGAGAGATTTTTACTTGTAGCACTTGTCACATTTTGACTGTCAATAGCATATAAGTTTTGTTTCAAACAGAATCAAAAGTGTATATACATGTATAAACTTATCTAAATACACTGAAATGACAATTGCTCTTGTAAGGACACGTGCAGGGAATTGGATCTCAGCAGGCTAGCAAATCCAGCTGGAGTAGGGCAATGACGAGTGAGGTTCACAGAAGAAACATGTTAAGGACACATTGAACCAGCATGGTTGATGAGGCATGATTATAGAGTGCTGAGACATAATCATAGCATAAAGAACAGGCTGGAGTACCAGAATCAGAAACATGAACAAGGGCTCTGCAAACATCTGCTTTAACGCAACTCAAGATTACTATTCCCATTTACCCAGGGTAGGAAAACCAACTGGTCGCACTTTATCACACTTAAACGACAATTCTGAAACATGACAAGGCAAAGAAAATGCATAGGTGTGTATGTGTGTTCAAATGTACAGAAATACCCAGAAAACAAATTTTCAAAAATATATGTTTTATACACACACACACACACACACATACAGATACACATATATATACACACACAAACAGATCTAAATACATCTGTATATACATATGTAGTCATATTATTCTTCACCTGCATGCCCACTCCCATATGTAGATATGTATATACAGATGTATTTATACACATGGCATTTTAGTATTCCCAAAGCCATGAGATATCTTTTAATGCTTTGGTACGTTTAGGAAAAAATTAATTATTATAGTCTCCTCTTGGAGGTTTATATGTATTTTCATGTACAAATTATCCTTAAGGTGTCCTACAGAAAACAAAACCTGTCTTAAGCCTTCATTACCCATTCTTATTTGAAGGAAGATTTTATTTTTAATTTACAGCAAGTGTTTCATCTGCCACTAGGGACAGACACCCACCTCTTACTCTCTTGAGCTCAGAGTCCCCATTGCCTATTCTGCCGTGGGAAGAGAAGCAAGAACTACATATGCCAAGCAGCACTAACAATCCTGTGGAAAAGAAATGACAGGTTGGAGAGATTTTATGTAAAAATCCTCCTTTTGCCTGTTCTTGAAACAAAGAGAAATCTGGAAAGATGGTGCTCACCTTCTTGTAAGGTGACAATGAACTCTTGCCCATTAGTAGCTGCTGTTTTGCAGAGGCAAGTCCTCTTCTTTTGGCCACAGTGCCCACCACAGCCTGACTCACTCCATTATTTTATCTGCTTGCCCCTGTAAGTTTCAGAATTTGTTATCCTTGCTGTGGGACCTAGAGGGAAAAGACTCATCCACTTCAGATGACAAGAAATTGTCAGTGATTTAGGTGGAGATTTGTCATTAATTACTTTGCAGCTTAGTGAATTTTACTTTTGCTTAAACTATGTGCTGATGATAGCAGTAGGTCAGAATGCAAATAGTCATATTATTCTTCACCTGCATGCCCACTCCCATCTTCTCTGATTTTAGATGAAAATAATAAAGGAACCATTGATAATTTGTAGCCTGAAATATACATGTAAATCAAAACACTTTCCCCTATGTTCTAATAAGATGATTTAAAAATCATATCATCTCTGCTCTTTGGAAATCTACTTTCGTTAATTAATATTACAGGCAATGTTATTCCTATCAATGCCTTTTACATGAGGGGATCAGATTGCCATTTGCTTTTATTCTATTTAAACATCTATGAGGAGCAAGAGTAGAATGATAAATATGCTAAACTTCTTGTTTGAATTGCTATTTAATACAATGCCTGGATTTTATTGTTTGAAGAGTATTCCTTTGGCAATAAAATAATTATTATTTAAAACGAAATAGAGAAAGTGTGGGAATAATAGCCTGTATTCAGTTTTTCTCTCCTCTGGTTTCTAAAAGCTGACTTTCTTCTTCCTTCTGGGCATAAAAAGAGGATAAGCCACTCTGACTTTCTCCTTCTGCTCATTTTTTTTCTTCTGGCTATGTCAGTTCCTGAAGGGAATAGAAAGTGTCAAGAAGCTTAGAAAGCAGCTTATGTGTTATCTGGGCTGGTTTTTCCATTCTCTGCCTGCTCAACAGGGAACCATGGAATAACTGTCATCGTGCTCAGTACTGTTGGGGCCTTTTTGGACAAAGAAGATGGTAATAGGGAACAGTCTTTAAAACTCTCCGTGTGTAGATGGTTTTAGATCCACAGAAGAATTGCAAAAATAGTACACAGAGTTTCTACATCCTTTTCAACCTGCTTCCCTTATGCCTACAATTTACGTAACCATAGAATATTTATCAAAATTAAGAAATTAACACCGATATAATGCCATTTAAACTAAAATACAGAATTTATGTGAATTTCATCATTTTTTTCTACTACTGTACTTTTTCTTCTCCAGAGCCAATTTGGGTTCCACACTGCATTTGTTGGCATGTCTCCCTAGTCTCCTCCGATCTAGGAGAGTGCCTCCATATTTTCTTGTCCTTCAAAAACTTGGCACTTCTGAAAAGACTGGTCATTTTGTAGAGTGTCCCTCAGTCTGGATTTGCCTGATATTTTCTCTTGATTAAATTGAGGTTATGCATTATTAGGAATGATATCTCAGAGATCATATGACTTTCTCAGTGCATCATATCAGGGATACATGATGTCCATATGTCCTGTTACTGGTGCTGTTAACCTTGACCACTTAGCAAGAGTGGTGTTTGCTAGGATTCTGTACAGTTACTTTTCCCCCTTTTTAATTACTAAATATTCTTTAGGTGATATCTTGAGACTATACAAATATCCTGTTTCTACTTAAACTTTTACCCACTAATTTTGGCATCCATGGCTGGATTGGTGATTTTCCATTTACTGCTTTCCTTCCACCACTAATATTTGAAATTCCTTTGTGAGGAGATATTTGTCTATTTTCCTCTACTTATTGGTTTATTCTATTATTTATTATATCATATAGACTTATTAATTTCTACTTAATTTGGGGGGTTAGAATTCAATACCATTTTTATTTATTTTGTTGTTCAAGTTCTGTCTTTGGACATTGAGAGCTCTTTCAGGATGGCTTACATGCCCTTTTAATCAAGGTAAAAGAGACAGGAGAAAGGGAGTTGGAGGAAATTTCAATTTTAAATCAGATAGAGTAGATCTCACTAAAAAGGTGATTTGGGGGGCGGGGGAAGATTTGAAGAAGGAGAGGGAACAAGGCTTGAAAAAAGCTGGGAACTCAGAGTCCCTAGGAGAGATAAGAGTCAGTGTGAGATCTCTAAGGTCCTGAGGTCAGTGTGCCTGCAGCAGAGTAAGATTGGGCAAAAGTAGCAGAACTGAAGACAGAGGGATGAAGTAGACTGTTTTGATTTAATTCTGTGGAGACAAATAGCTTAAGTAAACAAATGGATGTCAAAATTTAAGAGGAAGGAAGGAAAGAAAGAAGGAAGGAAGAAAGGAAGGAAGGAAGGAAGGAAGGAAGGAAGGAAGGAAGGAAGGAAGGAAGGAA
>NW_023270807.1:58618693-58710846 GCF_011800145.1 Mirounga leonina | reverse complement strand
GAAGGAAGGAAGGAAGGAAGGAAGGAAGGAAGGAAGGAAGGAAGGAAAGGAAAAGAAAGAAAGAAAAGAAGAATGGAAGAAAAGAAGGAAGAGAGGGAGGGAGGGAGAAAGAGAGAAAGGGAGAAAGGGAAAGGAAAGGAAAGGAAGAAAGAGAAACAGCGAGAGAGAGAAAGAGGAGAAGGAGAGAGAGAGGAAGAGAAGGGGGGGGAGTAGGAAAGTGTTAAAATGAAAGGTAGATCAGGCTTGAAAATCTCCCAAACAGAGAAAACCATTTAAGCCATGTAAGGAAAATTAAATCTAATTTATTTCATGAACAAGTAAAACTTAACAGGTTATTTCTTCCAAATGCTGCTGACAATCATTAAAAAAAAGTACATCATCTTCTTTAAAGTGGTATAAGATAATCACTTTTAACCAATCCTCTAATGTCTGGAACCCCCATTCTAATAAATAATCATTGTAACAATTGGTTACAATCAAATCAATGTAACTAATCAATGTTAAACGATTTCCTCATTTTCACTTTATAAGCCATCCTGTAACGTTAAGCCTCTGAGCTTCATATCAGTTTTGAATTTGAAGGCTCCCAGTTTATCAACTGTTCTTATATGCACAATAGACTCTTACTAAATACTATTTTACTGATCTGGTTTTAAAATTTACTGTTTCTGGATTTTTGACAGAGGGAAAGAGGGACGAGGAAGGGAACAAGGGAAGCAGGGAGGGAGAGAGGAAGAGAGGAAGTAAAGAAGGAGGCAAAGAAGGAAGGAAAGAAGGAAGGAAAGAAAGGAAGAACAAATGTACTACTTAAAAGAGATTTAATATATATTAATATAAAATAATCTCAAGTAAAATCTAAACTCAAACAGGATTGTATTTTTGTAACATAATATTAATAAAATATAATATTTAAAAGAGGTAAACTTCATTTTGAGTTTATTTTGTACCAAGCATTTTCATGAAGCATTTTCTACACATGTTCTCATTTAATCCATGCGATGTAAGTAGAAAATCTTCATGGCATTGTTTTAAAACATCCATAATTTGGAAATTGGTGACTGATGACTATATATCTATTCAATGTCACACTAGAGTATTGTCTAACAAGACTAGCCAAGAGTTCTGTAATTGTCTAATGCTATATACATTTTATTTTATTTTACTTTACTCTATTTTATTTTATTTACTAATTACTATTGATCGAGGATTTAAATACTCTGTAAGGAAGCTATTGATCTGTATTAAATAGATAGTACTGTAAGTATTTCATGTAAAATAACAACACACATTGATTTTGAGATGTAAATAGAGATTCAAGGATGATAAAGATGTCATACCAAAGTTTTATTTTTTAACCAGTTTTATATATGATTAGAAATCTTATTCCAGCATCTATCTTTCTGAATAGAAAAGAAATACTTTGAATAGAAATACTTTGTTTTTCTTAAACTTTTAAAAGCAATCTTACCATTCTGCAGGTTTCTCATTAAGGAGCTTAATACATTTTGACAAGTGTTTATTCTACATCTCTATGAGAATTATGCCTTCAATTTTTTGAAAAGTCTACTTTGACAATTTAAAATGCCATGCCCCCGAAGAACCTAGGTGATAGGAGAAACTCTCAAATGGCTGCAGCTGGACGATAAAGATTCTAGAATTGTTCTTGAATACTTATTGTTCTTATGAATACTTTTGTGGACCAAAATTTGGAAGGAGTGGGGTCTACAGAAAAAGAGAAGATCAAGAGGCATAGGGAGGATAGAGACAAGAGGTGGAAAAAGTCTTGACATTATTCAAGTACTTGAGTCCACTCTTTCCTTAAAGCTCGGTCAGATTTCATTGCTGACTTCCATTAGACAGATGAGGAATCATTATTTTAACATCGCTATTTCTCAGGCTAATTTAAGTGGTTGTGCTATTTGGTTATTTGTTTGTAATGCAACTCCAAATATGAGAAATTAAAATATTTCAACTATAATAGATCTCAAACCTATAGCTGGCTATCTGGTGCATCCAAGAAAGGATTCCTTTATAGTGGGGTGACAGACACCAGTCTTTTTGCTATTGCCTATTTTCTCTAAGGCACATGCTAGAAAACTAAAGATTTAATGTGATTGGTGGAAAATAGCAGGTTACTAGCTCATATATCAAGTATCTGCTCTAAGGACTTGGAAAATACTAGTAAACTAAACTGATAAAAATAAATATTTCACTTCAACAAGAAGCTTGTATTTTGGTAAAGAGTTGTTCTTAATGGAATCTTACCCTCTTCGGTATGGCCCGCATAAGAGTAATTAAGTACAAGTAGAAGCTACTTGTCCTCCATAGACTCCACAGTACAAGCTAACTTAGTAAAAGGAGACCCTTTTGTCTGCCTTCAGATATATGTGAGACAGTGTGAGATTTCCAAGATCAGGAAAGACATGGGAAGGGGGGTGGTGTGGATTCTAAGTTTGAAAACAACACAATTGCTGTGAATCCTTTCCAGGAGACAAATGACAATACATTTGAAGACAGAAAGACTGAGTCTCCACACCAGTTACTAAGAAACAGAGCCAAATAATGGGGCCAAATTAAACAGCAGGGTTTCACAAGATTTCTGAATTGTGGTTACCAGCAAATGGACTTAAATCCTTAAGCAAACTTTTAAGGATTATAAAGTTTAAAATTAATTGATATAGTTTATATCATTTTTGAATGATTGCTATTCTATAGGAGCATCCTGAATTTACCAAAAGCTTTAATTAAAATATGGACATGATTCATATCTTTGAGGAGCTCATAATTAGGTTATGTAAAGCAGTGAGGAAATAAATAACAGAACAGAGTAGAGAAGAAAAAAAACTCTGGAGGGATGAGCAAAATCATAGATACTGCAACTGCCAAAGGGCCTAGATTTACTCTAAGCCTGAATCTATACACTTGACATTCAGAGTAAAGCCAAATCGCACTTTAATGAGACTATTTTATCATCAGCTTCTGCTTTTCCTCACTTAAGTAGCTAGCTGGTAAGAGCAGTATGTTAATAATCTACTTTCAAAGCAAACTTTGAAATAAAAACTCCTAAAAAACATTTCCTTATTCATGCATCATTACATTTATATAGCAGAATATTTTTAATCAGTGTCTATGCTTTCTACTATGAATATATATTTCAAATAGTGCCTTAGTGCCTTGTAGAAAAAAGACACATAATACATTCAAAAATAACAATAATAAGAAAGGAAGAGAATAGGATAAGGAGACTTAATCCATGGACTCACATTTAGAGTGAGAAGAGAATTTAGAGATTGTTTCTCTCATTTTGAAGTTAAGAAAAAACCAGATAGGTTAATTCCACATATAGAGCCAGGAATAAACAAAGATATTCCAATGAAAGTGGAAGCCAGAACCACAAAGGAGCCATGGAGTTCAGTACAGTCTTATAGCTGAAAGAGACAAAGCAGAGAGAGAGAGAGAAACACACACACACAAGATCCCCACTCTCTGGTGTTCTTTGTTCTCATTGCTCTTTAATGTACCAAAACACCAAATTTCATTGATTCAGTAAATATGTATTAAGAACGTACTATATACCAGGCACTCTTTTAAGTATTAGCAAATGCAGTGTCTGCTGAAGTATTTGTCTTCTGAAACAAACAAAACCTGCGTGACCATGCATTGAAACAAAGATTATGTTAAATCAGGCTTTACCTACACGATGAGGCTATGACTCCTAATTCAAACTAACATCTAATTCTAAAGGCATAAATATTACTCGCAATATATGTTCAGAAAACTGCAGCGTATGACATAAATTGATAGCATGCCATGCTAAAATTTACTATAAGAGAGCAGATTAAGTGATGATTGCCACAAGATGGGAATCAGAGGAAGCAGGAGAAGGATATTAGTCTCCTGCAGGATCAGGCCATTAATTCAAGAGTAAGACATAGAGAATTCAAATACCATCCAGGCTAACACTAATGGCCAACAATGTTCACTCTGAGATTATAGAGAGTAACACGTGTGGAGAGATTACTGTAAAACAGCCATTTGCCACAACAGCAATTTTTCCAAGTTATAGATTTGGGAGGTTATCTGGTTTAATTAGAGGGATACTAAAAGATGGCAGTAACAATAGGAAAGGTCCCAGAAAGCAGAGAAGAGTGTGAAGAGGTCAAGGTTTCTAAATAAAATCTGCATCATGGCCAGGTTCCAAATGACACGGAAAACAATTCCGAGGACATAGTGGGTACCTCATTAGCTTGTTGAATTAGTGAATAAATTAATGATGTCATCATTCACCATTGTAAGTAATCCATTACACTCAATCTTTTTTTTTTTTTTTTTTTTTGAGCCTATGTTGCTTTGGTACCTACAGTATTTCAAGTATTTTGATAGGTTCTATTGATGACACAAAGTAAAATGGATACAACTCTGACCTCAGAGAGTACAGAGTTCTGCCAGAGAGCTTATGATTTCTAAGTAGGCACAATAAATGCAAATAACTGACAGGTATAAGATTCAAAGGAGGGAGAAATCACTTGAGGCCAAAAGGGAATGTGAAAGCTATCATGTGATTATGAGCAAGAGAGCACGTGAGATGGAATAGGCAGATATACACTGGCATCTACGGGTTCTAGTATAGGGCTATGGTTGGGCAGAACATAAAGTATAGAAACAATGGGTAGAGTCATAGAAAAAGCTTTTACAAGCTACAATGGAGTCAAATTCTGAAGCGTCTTGTAAATGATTCTTAATTTTCACTTAAATGGTATGAAGGATCTGAAGGGCTATGAACAGTAGAGTCAGATCCAAGTGGCTTCATAAGGTCACTCTGACAATCATTAGCAGGTTAGGTAGAAAAGAAAGAAACTGGATGCATATAAATTAATTTGATGTCTACTACAAAGGTCCAGATTAATAAACTTTTAAAAAATTATTATTTTTCGGGCGCCTGGGTGGCTCAGTTGGTTAAGCGACTGCCTTCGGCTCAGGTCATGATCCTGGAGTCCCTGGATCGAGTCCTGCATCGGGCTCCCTGCTCGGCAGGGAGCCTGCTCTTGCCTCTGACCCCCCCCCCTCATGTGCTCTCTCTCTCTCATTCTCTCTGTCTCAAATAAATAAATAAAATCTTTTAAAAAATTATTATTTTTCATGAGTTTCAATGTAGGAGAATGTAATTTCATATAAAATAATACTCAGGTTCACATAAACTGGATATTTTATAGTAAACTCTAAAAAGTCAAATATTGAGTGTTTTAGAAATGTCAGAAGAGGTAATAAAAAATCAACATCATATTAGTTATCCTACTTTACATTATAGCAAATTCATAAGCACTAAAAGCTTTGAAAGTTCTTTAAGGAACATTATAATAGAGTTTTTAATGGAAAAAAAGAAGGTCAGTTTCACAGCAAGAGAGGTCTCCAACAAATGATAGGAGAAATTCACAGTTCACTGCCTTTTCTGGAGTGCATCTTCTGCTTCTGTTTCTTGCTTGAGTTTGGGGCCAATAACAATGGCAGGTGGAGATGGCAAAGGTCAAATTGCTGTGGAGGTGATGAACTAAATCATTATAGAGAAAAAAATGATAGAAAAAGCATGAGCAGATTTCTCCAGGGAAAGAAATCTTAAAATAAAAACTATTTACAGCTGTCCTACAAAAACCCAGATTTCTGTTCTCATAATGTTGCAATCAATTCTTGATTATCTACACTAATTGGGGAAGCAGGGCCACATTAATCTCAAATTCATTTGTATGTGGTGACTGACTCAAGGACACTTGATCATATTCATGGCCTGTTGAAATTCTCCAAGGACCATGTTCTAATGATCTAATACTAGTATTCTAACACCAATTCTTAGGAGTCTTCAAGTGCCCTTGAGAAAAGGAGTGAACAAACAGAAAAATGAGTATTCCATTTTACTTCATTAACTGTAGAGAACAGGATGGGCATGGCAACATCAACCAAAAGACAATTTTCACAGGGCTGTCCTGGGATACACTACCTAGGCAAAGTTATGAATTCAGTTCTCTAACGGAACAGCTGTTCTTCTAAAAACTTACAGAAAATAAAATCTAAATCAACCTACTGTATGATGAAGCACTGTACAACTACATCAATTCAAAATCTGACTCCAGAGACCAACAAATTCTGCCTTTCATCATATTCAGATGAGTTAAACTTCCAGGAATTAATCCAAAAGCATTTCTCTCTCTCTCCATATGCGCACGTGTGTGTATTATTTACAAGTCAATTTGCTGAAATTCCTCTAGTGTTCATCATTAACCAGTTTGTAACCAGACATTTCCTTAGCAACTGCCTTATCAGTTACAGGATTTATTAGTCAAAGCAGACTCACATAGAACGTTTTTGGCTTAGCCTGGTTTCTTATAATGGTCTGTTTGTAAACAGATAATCTGCAGTAGCTGAACATTTGTGTTACAGACCTTCTGTAGCTACCTTGGACCTGAATCCATGCGATGTTTCAAGCGTGAAGCTGATTACTTGGTGAGGTTTTCTTACTGTATCAGTGAAATCCATACTGTCATGACAGTTCTTGCCAGGAATTTCTCAACAAAATGGAATTTTTTTCAGTATTTCAATAAATATCGATATGCACCCCCCAAAAAAGTCAATTTGCAATTCTGATGAAAGTTATAGACCCTAATTAAAAAAATGTGTCAAATGTGCCTTATAATTTGCATGCAGTTTGAGGAGTTCTGCAATCCCCTAAAAGTCACTCCAGTCCAACAGCACAGTTTTTTGTTTCAGGCACAAGGCCTTCAATCCCAGTCAATGCTACCCAGTAGTTAGTAATGCCTTGTGTTACTGAGAGTTAACTGTTCTGTAAGTTTGTCTATGTTCCAGTGTGGATGATCGGGAAGTGAAAACAATCATAGTACTACTCATAATTATAAAAACAACATCAATGCTAATACCAGTAACTGAAGATTTTATTTACATTACTTATTTCAAAACAAGCTTCTTCTTTAAAATAACTAGGAGAAACGCATCATTTGTTTTTATAAGTGCTGATAAAATAGGAAACTGTAAGGTTTTTAACAGCTACTTAATCCAAGATTGTAAACTTAGTCTAAGTGTTCCCTTAGAATATGAAGTTCTTAATATCGAACCTGTGTTGGGGCGTCTGAGTGGCTCAGTCGTTAAGCGTCTGCCTTCGGCTCAGGTCATGATCCCAGGGTCATAGGGTCAAGTTCCACATCAGGCTCCTCGCTCAGCAAGGAACCTACTTCCTTTGCCTGCTTCTCCCCCCTGTTGTGCTCTTTCTCTCTGTCAAATAAATAAATAAAATCTTAAATTAAAAACAAACAAAAAACAAAAACGAACCTGTGTTAACTAAAGCAGAGCTTTGTCCAGGATGTAGTTCTTTAAAAGCCTTGCACTACTTTTCTTCTGATTTTAGGTACTGTAGGGGCCAAGGCTGCCCCAGAATGTTCCACTTTGGCAAATTGATTATTTAAAATAAAAGTTACTTAAGAGGAAGCCTATACAAGAAAAGTAATCCGCCCCCCCTCTGTCCCCTGAAAGCAGAAAATAAATCTCCCATGTAAAATATGTCCTCCCTGTACCAGGGAGTAAAGAGACAATCTTATCCCCAGAGATGGGAAATTTAGAGCCAAGTAACCCTTGTTACTTTTTACAAATTTACCACGCCAGCCCAAATTCTGTTTAGACTCCTTACTCATTGGAGCTCCCAAAGTTTCTTTGTCCTGTCAATTCCTCACAGATTTATTATAGCTTTGTCTAAAAATATAAAAACTGCCTGCCTTGGTCATTTGTTTGGATTTTAATTTCATTATTGGGCCTCCATGTGCATGTAACAAAATTGTTTTTTTTTTTTTTTCTCCTGTAGGTTTGTCTTATTTAAATTTAATTCTTAGTCCAACTGGAAGACCTTGAAAGTGCAGAAGAATTTTTCCTTCCCTTTAATACTTTATCAATTTTATATCAGTCATTTCTCTAATCTATGTGTGGCTTTGTGATACACAGGACAATTTTTAAGTTATTTTAAGAAGAGAACCAGGCATTCCCTTTCTAGAAACCTAGAAGAATGATAAATGTGAATATTTCACCATTAAGGAAAAACCACAGTGTCTCTGGTGTTATAAGCACCGACTTGCTCAAGGGGTGGGCAGAGAGATGGAAAACCAGAAGCCTCCAAGCAGTTGGAAGATCATGGGAGGAATGACAAGGGAAGGTTTTGCCAGTTTGGTGGGATCCTCACTCAGATTAGGTGACATCAAAAGTAGTGCGATGTGGAGGCCAGGGAGCTTGACCTTCCACAGGGGGCACTGCTATGCCCTCTGTGTTCTTTCCCCACAAAACATGTGAGGGGCGCCTGGGTGGCTCAGTCGTTAAGTGTCTGCCTTCGGCTCAGGTCATGATCCCAGGGTCCTGGGATCCAGCCCCGCTCCCTGCTCGGCAGGAAGCCTGCTTCTCCCTCTCCCACTCCCCCTGCTTGTGTTCCCTCTCTCACTCTCTATCTCTCTGTCAAATAAATAAATAAAATCTTCAAAAAAATATTTGCCTGGGGATTTTGGAATATTTTTCTTAACCATTTCCTTCTTCTGGACCAACACAGTTATGCATCTATTTTAATGTGAATTAGAAAAACATGGGCATTCTATTCATAGCAATGTTATGAAGTTCAATTTAAAATATATCAAAGTAGAGTGCTCTTTGGGGTCATCCCAACACTCATATACACCTTACTCTAGTTCCTTGATGATGACTTCCTTCCTTTACCCATCTTTATAAAGCATACTTCTCAAGATTGTACCTTTGGTTTCTTCTCTTTCCCCCTTTCTCCCATATGTGGTGCCAAAGCAAAAAAAAAAAAAAGAAAAGAAAAGAAAAGAAAAAAGAATGAAACAACAAAAAAACATTGACTCTATTTTCTTAAAAAACTGTGTGAATTATTTTCTCCTTTGTGATTCCCACTATCTATTTTAAGCATTCATTACCTCTCCATCAGACCAATGCACTAGCCCTCCACTGGTGCCCGAAGGTATGCACCTCTCCCTACTCCAGCCTTTAAATCACTCCTTTGCACAAGAGCACTCATTAGGACAGAACAAATTCCAGAGGTTATTCCGTACCTTGAAAAATTTGGACCTAATCTTCCTTTCTATATGTATTGTCAATCCTCTTGACATCCACCAAACTTCCTTCTCAGAACATGTGTTTTCATACCTTTGCTTCTACTTAAGATGCACAATCTCTTCCCTCTATCTTGCTTTTCTTTTATAACCAATTTTTTCATGACCACTTCTTTTATTCCCTCACCTACAATTTCCTAGGTCATAGTATTTCCTATTTTCTTAGGGGCCACAGGACTATAATTAATTTTCCATTTCTATTTTCGTTTGCATTAAATTTGCTTAGAATTCCTTGAAAAAGCTTTGCTTTTGGAAAAGGCTGCCCTTTTATAAATGTTTAAATTTGCGCCATTAAATCTATATTCGCTGTTTCATGCTATTTTCATTCCCAACTTACCTCTTTCCATCCCACTTTTGGTCATCTTTTTCCATTTCAGAATAATTCAGGAATCACTCACTTATAATGTTTTTCTTCCCTGATGTTTGAGGGAGGAAAGTTCCATTGCAGTGAGGATGAATATGATCAAATTGTTTTGTGAGCAGACAGAGTTGTGTTTGAATTTTGCATCCGATGTTGCCTAGCTGTGTGGTCTTAAGTTACCACTCTTATCAAAATTGCCTCATTTATAATAGTTACTATAGTGCTTGTCATTCAGGAATTTTTAAAGCTAAATGCATGAATGTATGTTAACTGTTCAGCCAGTAAAAGACATTGAAACATGTCACATCTCTTCTTCCTCTTGTTTATGTCTCAGCACAAGTAAAGAAATGGGTAAACTTAATTATAAACCACATAGAGCAAAATTCCCACACCAGGCTTTAATTATAGCATTAAGAATATTATTTTATGAATCATACTTAATTATGTCAATATCCCAAGTGTCCTGCTTGTGAAAACAAGGTGATACAGTGAAAGAAGCCTGAGTTCCAATCCCAGCTGTGTCACTCCCATGTTGTATGACTCTGGGCAAGTTAATTAAACTGAGTTTCAGTTTACATATCTGTAAACACTGTAATAATGCTTACCCCTCAAAGGACTGTTTGAGGATTAAATGAGTTTGATGCATAGTTATACCAATGCATGTTGTTAAATAACAAAAATTCAACTGAGTACATTTTAAAGGTCTAACTGGCATTATTAAATGATTCATGAATTAGGCAGTACCCCATCTAGCAGGTAGAGGGGAGCTCTGGGGTGTTGTACAAAATGGAGAGTTTTTAGAGAAGGAGGGTGGAGCAAGAAAGTTATTAGCAAAAGAAAAGGATTGTTCTGGTCAAGGCCCCTAGGAAAAGCAAGAGGTCTGATCATGCAGATGACCTCATCTTCCTTTTGGGGGATGGATAGGGCCCACATGGCAGACTGTGGCACTGACCTAAAAACTCCTGACTGACTGGTTAAGATTACATTTCTGAGGGAAGTTGGAACAGCAATTAGATTATGTATTAAGCCCGAGTGTGGGAACTCAGTCTAAATGATACTATTTTAATCCTTCAGTTTTCTTTTTATCAATGTATAGATGATGATTCTCAATGGAAATAGTCCTATGGTTTAACTGTTTCATAAGTTGGATAACATGCTATCTAGAATTGACACCAAATCTTACAGAAAAATCAAGTCATTCCTAGTAAGAGGCTCTAGAAAACATGTTCTTCCATAATGTGCTCCTCTCTTCAGGGTACAAATCTTACACACCTTCTTTTATTTTCATTTTATTTTTATCCATTCTGCTTTTGTCCCTTATGAATTTGACTCTGTATATACATACATTTCTTCTTATTCCCTTCTGCTGTTTTCATGGTTCACAACTCTGGCTGCATGTTAAAATCATCTGAAGAGCCCTAGAGCAAATATATTCCAGATCAATTGAATCAGAATCTCACAACTACTCTTTAACTTTATCATGAATTAGAATCATCTGGAGAGCTTCAAAAAATACAGATTTGGGGGACTTATCCCCAAAGTTTCTGGCTTAGTAGGTGTGTAGTAGAGCTCAAATATTTGTATTTCTAACAAATTCTCATGTAATGCTGATGCTGCTGGTCCAGGGAGCATTTTTGAGAACCACTGCACTCAAGAGTCAGACTCAGATGTCAGTGTTTTTATAAAAAGTTCTCACATGATCCTGATGCATACCAAGGGTAAGAAACCCCTATGCTATCCTTTCTTTGGCTTCAAAAGCTACTGATTGTACCCTTCATTCTGTGCCACCATTTTCAACCCACAGCCTATACCTGCTATCATTCGTTGTCAAGGTAGTAGGGATAAGCACATCATCCATTCACTAATCAAGTCATCCATGTATCCATCCATTCATTTAACACTTAAAATTGAGATAAATTACTTGCCATCAAGATTTCAGGGCCTATTGAGGGAGACTAACAAACAAAATTTCAGTGTCATATAAATGTGTTTAACCTGGGGGCATAGGGTTAGGGAAAAGTGCTCCTACTGACCTCATAGAGTACACACAAGTCAAATCTTCCATTTCAAGTACTAATTCAAGAAGTGAGCCAAGTAGGGAAGACATTTCTAAAACACACTTTTGGTTTTGTTTTGGTATTGATTTTTCTTAGAAGAAGGATGCACATTATAATTGCTTCATTTCTTAAAGGCTTATTTTATTGTGAGTTGTTTATCACTGAGTGATCTAAACTGTGAGATACTTGGGTAGGGTGTGGGTGGAAAGAAGACAAATACATTTGGTCAAGCTATACTAAAATTCAGTACAAGTTTTAAAGTCAATGTCAGCACAAATCCACATTCTATAACTCAGAATAATCCTTACTTAGCAGAAAGAGTAATAGGACAGAGGTGCAACAATTTTCATCTAAAAATTTATCACAGCTATTTATCGCTGGGCCCCTCCAATGCCCCAGTGCACTTGGCATCAGGAGTTACTTATGCCTGGTCAGTAGTAGCCTAGCTAGGCTATAAATCAGGCTCTATTCCTTGACCTCTGTTGATGCCACGGAAAAAATAATTAGCACCTGCACCACAGGCTCAGATTCCAACTTTGCTGCCTGTTTATTCATCATTCCAAGTAAAAAAAAAAAAAAAAACTATTTCTGCTGCCTACTCTGACCACCTGCCACCCTGTTCTTTACTCTTTTCTGTAAAAATAACCTTCAGAAGTAGTCTGAGGTGTGACAGACAACCTAACAGCTTTTTTGAAAGGCACAGTTCATGTGCCTGTTCATGTGAATGCTAAGTGCCAATTAGGTGCTTTTTTGTACTAGTGCCTACCTGCGAAATTGTTGCCGCCAGGTTCCATATTCTTGCTATTAACAATCGCTGGTG
This sequence comes from Mirounga leonina, assembly GCF_011800145.1. Classification (NCBI taxonomy): domain Eukaryota; kingdom Metazoa; phylum Chordata; class Mammalia; order Carnivora; family Phocidae; genus Mirounga; species Mirounga leonina. Next base: position 58,698,441 of record NW_023270807.1, on the reverse strand, counting down.
TGGCCAAGTCTCCGTTTAAATATCTGAGGTGAATATACAGTTCAAATACACTTGTGACAAACATAAAAATGCTTAATTTGTTCCAGTGACTCCAGCCACTTCCTTGAAATATTTCACTTGCCCGTATTTACCAAGCTGTTCCCATTAATAATTCAAATTAACCTCATCTAATTTACATTATATGAAAATAATAATACACATCTCTTTGTCATGCATGCAAGGCTAAAAAAAAGTATTTTGGCATATATATCCAATACAGATGGAATATTTACTAAATGAAAATCATAGAACTTTCAAGAATCTTGGATATAATCTAGTCTTAATTTACACATAAAAAAATCAAGACCTGGTAAGTTTGTATAACACAATCCCTCAATGAAAGAACTAAAATTCCAGATTTTCAACTTCATAATCAGGAATATTTTCATTAAACTTAATTTTCAAAATGTATCTTAATAAAATGACTGCTTGATAATGGCAAAGCTGAAGTATAGAAGTAAAATAAGATTATTTATTATTGAATCAAAATAACTTTTTTTAATTTTTAAAGGTGTATTTGTTCAAAATCCTAAGTTTGTACTTTAGCTGTTGCCTATGTTCATTTGTTAAAGATGCTCTTACAGGGTTATCTTCATTTATTCATTCTGCTTTAATGATGCCATTTTCTACACTTTTAATTTGACAACAGTATTCACTTGTTTTTTCAGAGAATCACAGACTGCTGCAGAAGAAAGATCCAACTGCTTATTGGCAGGAGCCCACTGATATATAAGGCTATTTGGGGTACAATTGCAGTGCAATTTAGGTTGATGAGAAAACACACCAGAGTTTGCTTGTCAGGAATTGGCCACATCTTCTGCTGAATATTTATGTGCTTCTAAATTTCTACAATTCTTTAAAAATACATTTTTTTAAATCTATTAACAGTCTGTATATTGAAGACCTTAGAGATTTCTCACAGGTCTTATAAACTTTGGGTTCTAAAATTTAGTGTAAGCAGAAATCTCACAGATAAGAAGACAGATCCTGAGAAGTTAAGGGATATTCTCAAAATCACCAGCTAGTTTATGGCAAAACTGAATTTCAGGATTCCCAGTTTATTCTAATGACCGCCAGACCATGTCAGGAGGCATTATTAAGCAAGAATCACGTTTGAAAATGGTGTTTTCTTAATACAATTATGCAAAAGTCATGACTCTTCCTTACCTCTAACCCTCTCACCTCATGTAAATTACCATTGTGCCCTCACAATAACTGAATAACCATGCAGTAATTTTCTGCTCTATTTTGTCTAACCATAGTTTTCTACATTTATCTAAGGGTCTTAGAATTAGGCCCTAAGAGTCATCTTGGATTGTCTTTCTTGTACTTTGTAACCCTACACACACATCCTTCCAATGCATGAATTATCTACTCTCCTTGAACACTTTTAGTTTGTCTCACAAAGTTTCCTTTATTAGGCAACTCTAAGACATTCAGTGGTTATTTTATTCAAGTTAATCTAGGTTTACCATGGGCAAAATCATGAGATATACATGCCAATTGGTGACATCAGTAATTTACAGTGCAGAGGCGGACAAAAAATAATCCTTGAATGCACATAAGCATAATGCAAATTAAAACTGATACATTTGATAAAAAATCTAGATGAAGTAACTAACATTTCTTGAGTCATTTCTCTCTACCAGACACTGTCCATGGAAGAGTGAAAAGTGCCCAGGGAGGCAGAGACTGTCATCCTCTAAATAACACTCGAAGAAGTCAGAGCTTGGCATGTCGAAGGCCATGTCAAAGCCACACAGTGAGTCAGTGGTGGGTCTGGAGTTAAAACCAAAGTCTGTTTCTGACCAACACTTCCACACTATGATACCCTGGCTACTCTGGCAATCTTAAAGAAAAAGGAAGATTAGTAGAGTTAGAGGTGGGGAAAAAAAGTCATATTGAAAGAATAAAATGGACAAAAGCTCACAGAAAAAGGCTTAGATCATGAACAATAAAAGTGTTTCAGTTTCAAGAAAGATGACCAAGAGGCAATAAGGTAGAATATGTGGACCGCAGCCAGATTACAGAGAACCTGGAAAGCCAGCCTAAGATGTTTGTTGGTTATTGAGGAGCTATTAAATTTTTGAGCACACAAAAAAAATGACATAATGAGAGCGAACTTCAGGAACATTAATTCTGGAGAAGTTTGAGAAAATGTTGAATGAAACAGAGCTGGAGAGGCACATAGGCTCAGTGGTGTCAGGGACAATGAAAGTGTTGTTGTTTTACCATGAGCCAGCGTATTTTTCCGTACATTTTTTATATTCTTTTTTTTTAAAGATTTAATTTATTTATTTGAGAGGGAGAGAGAGAGCAAGGAGAGCCCAAGAGCAGGGGGAGGGAGAAGCAGACTCCCTGCTGAGCAGGGAGCCCATCATGCATGCGGAACTCGATCCCGGGATGCTGGGATCATGACTTGAACCAAAGGCAGATGCTTAACTGACTGAACTTAAGCAGCCCGGCACCCCCATTTTTTTTTATCTTCTTTATTCTATTTCTGCCTTCTGGAGTGACAGAGAATACATGCTCTGATTTTATTTTTTACAACCTAATATGAGGTTACAAGAAAAGAAATGTATATCTTAATGAATTCAAATCACAAAATATAAAAATTGTCTAATGCTTTACTTGCTAAATATTCAATTCTAAAAACCTAGCTTATAAATGAATATGTGCTTCCAGCTCCCTTTAAAATATACAAGTGCTACTTACACCAATGGCACTTAGACAGCAATCATATATCAGATTTATTAATGTTTTCAGGATTTATACAAATGTATTAGAAAAATTTCCTGAATGCATAATGCACAGTAATACACATTTGCATTTGATTAAGTGATTTATGAGAAAGATAAATGGAGTGTTTATGGTCTGACAATAGGAGTACAGGAAAAATATTTTTATGAGGTCCAGCACTATAGTGAAGTATATAGAAATTGATTATACCAATTATTAGAGAACTTATAATATTAAAATAAACATAAACATTTATTCTTAACCTGCATTCCAATACTCTTTGTCTTTAAGCAACAGAACAAAAAATAACAAAAACAGTACTTATATTTTGACTTCTTTTATACATCTATATTTATATTTCACATGAAAAGAGGATGCTAAGACAATTCTTTTGTTAAAAAATTGATCCATGTAAATATATTCAGGATAAATGTCAGAATCCCTACAAATGCACACACAATATGAACTATTAATTTCAATTTATTCTAAGGATAGACTAATGGATATATGCCAAAATGTAACTACAAGAATGTTTACTATTCCCTTGTGTATATTAAAGAAAATTTGAGGGTCCATTAAATAAATAATACCCTAACAATTTTTTAAATTTTATTTTATTATATTATGTTAATCACCATACATTACATCATTTGTTTTTGATGTAGTGTTCCATGATTCATTGTTTGCATATAACACCCAGTGCTCCATTCAATACGGGCCCTCTTTAATACCCATCACCAGGCTCACCCATTCCCCCAACCCCTCCCCTCTAGAACCCTCAGTTTGTTTCTCAGAGTCCATAGTCTCTCATGGTTCATCTCCCCCTCTGATTTCCCCCTCTTCATTTTTCCCTTCCTACTATCTTCTTTTTTTTTTTAACATACAATGTATTATTTGTTTCAGAGGTACAGATCTGAGATTCAACAGTCTTGCACAATTCACAGCGCTCACAATAGCACACACCCTCCCCAATGTCTATCACCCAGCCACCCCATCCCTCCCCACCCCCACCACTCCAGCAACCCTCAGTTTGTTTCCTGAGATTAAGAATTCCTCATATCAATGAGATCATATAATACATGTCTTTCTCTGATTGACTTATTTCACTTAGCATAATACCTTCTAGTTCTATCCACGTCGTTGCAAATGGCAAGATTGCGTTCGTTTTGATGGCTGCATAATATTCCATTGTATATATATACCACATCTTCTTTATCCATGCATCTGTTGATGGACATCTTGGCTCTTTCCATAGTTTGGCTATTGTGGCCATTGCTGCTAGAAACATCAGGGTGCACATACCTCTTCAGATCACTACATTTGTATCTTTAGGGTAAATACCCAGTAGTGAAATTGCTGGGTTGTACAGTAGCTCTATTTTCAACTTTTTGAGGAACCTCCATACTGTTTTCCAGAGTGGCTGCACCAGCTTGCATTCCCACCAACAGTGTAGGAGGGTTCCCCTTTCTCTGCATCCTCGCCAACAGCGGTCATATCCTGACTTGTTAATTTTAGCCTCTCTGACTGGTGTGAGGTGGTATCTCATTGAGGTTTTGATTTGGATTTCCCTAATGCCAAGCCATGTTGAGCACTTTTTCCTGTGTCTGTTGGCCATTTGGATGTCATCTTTGGAAAAATGTCTGTTCATGTCTTCTGCCCATTTCTTGATCGGATCATTTGTTCTTTGGGTGTTGAGTTTGATAAGTTCTTTATAGATTTTGGATACTAGTCCTTTATCTGATATGTCATTTGCAAATATCTTCTCCCATTCTGTCAGTTGTCTTTTGGTTTTGTTGACTGTTTCCTGTGCTGTGCAAAAGCTTTTTATCTTGATCAAGTCCCAATAGTTCATTTTTGCCCTCTGTGCATTGATTTTATATCCTGCCACTTGACTGAATTCCTGTATGAGTTCTAGCAGTTTTGGGGTGGAGTCTTTTGGGTTTTCCACATAAAGTATCATATCATCTGCAAAGAGTGAGAGTTTGACTTCTCCTTTGCCAATTCGGATGCCTTTTATTTCTTTTGTTGTCTGATTGCTGTGGCTAGGACTTCTAGTACTATGTTGAATAGTAGTGGTGATAGTGGACATCCCTGCCGTGTTCCTGACCTTAGGGGGGAAGCTCTCAGTTTTTCCCCATTGAGAATGATATTCACTGTATACCCTAACATTTTTTTTTAAGATTTTATTTATTTATTTGACAGAGACATAGCGAGAGAAGGAACACAAGCAGGGGGAGTGGGAAAGGGAGAAGCAGGCTTCCCACTGAGCAGGGAGCCCAATGCGGGACTTGATCCCAGGACCCTGGAATCATGACCTGAGCCGAAGGCAGATGCTTAATGACTGAGCCACCCAGGTGCCCCTATACCCTAACAATTTAAAAATTATTTTTGTAGATGTATATTTAATAGATAGGAACATATTTTAAATTATTTAGGTAAAAAACCCAGGCTGATAGAAAATGAATAGTGAGTGATAAATTATATGTAAATCTAATATATGTAATATATTAAACCAATTTTCACTGGGTAATACTTCCATAGTTTTTTTTTTTTTTATGCTTTTATCTATTTGCAAATTTTCTGCATTAGGACAGATTGGAAAAGGCATCTTTTAATAGTTTTTATGTGAACTGCAGTCTTTTTAGTCTCCATACTTTGAGGCTATTCATTTCACTGAAGTTTTCTTCAATCATGTGTTTGACTATGGCTTCCATCCCAAATTTTCTGTTTCCACAGGAACACATAGAATTCTCAGCTCAGATTTTTTTTTTTTTACTCCAAGTGTACTAGCTTCTCACTGGTTATTTTTATTCATTCTTAAGCAATCTGTAAGAAATCAATTTTACCTCCAAACTAATCATTCCATATTCTACATCGTTTACTCATCTTTACTGCCATGATATTGGTATTTTTAGTCTCTTTTCAGTCACCCACTTCACATATAATATTTTAGTAGTATTTTTTCATCTCAATGTATATCTTCTTCATGGTATTTGTTTTTCTCTCATGATGCTCTGCTTATTAACAAGTGAGGAATGTGTACTAGACTTGTTCTGAGTCCTTTTCCAGGTGAGTCTTGATCAAGTCTCCTTCACGTACACAGATTAAAAACCTGTTGAAGTGCACCATTCCCAGCTTGATTTCTAGTATCTAGTGAGTGTCTTGGAGCAAGATCATCCTAGTGTAGTTGTTAAGAGCATGTATTTTGAAACCAGAGCTTGAGTCCATTTACAAATTGAACTTGGAGAAGTTATTTAAACCTTTGGTGACTCCATCTCCTCATTAAAAATGAAAATAATATAACACTTACTCTATTGGTTGTTGTGAAAGTTAACTAAGCTACCGTGCATGAGGTGTTTAGAATAACACTTCTTACATAAGAAGTTTTACAGAAGTGTTGGCTACTATTTTTATACCTGGGATTCCTCCCTCCCACCACCATTCCTTGACTCTCTGAAACTAATCATAGAAAAAAATAAGAAAAAGGATAGGTTCAAGTATATAATACCATTTTGTTTGGACTTCTCTGAACTCTGTCCCAATTTATGGCATATAATTGTTGGTATCAAACCTTTGGAGAAATGACTCACTCTCAGGCCACTTCACCCAACCCTCTTTTACCCACTGTGCTGTCTTATCCAGGAGCGTTTTGTGACTTATATTTCCAGGTGATTATTCAGAGATACCAATATAGGTAGTGATGGTGGTGTGAGGACAAAGCACTGTGGGTTACTCAAAATGCAATTTACACACTATAGAAATGCTATTCATTTTTTTAATATTCATTTCTGCTTTTCATTATTTTGAGCCAAGGACTAGACATGAGGAAGAAGTAGATCCACTTATTATTTTTTAAGAAACAGAAACACTACTTTTTTGTCCTTATTATACACTTACACGATTGATATTTTTATGATTATTTGTTGATTTTTGAAATCCAGACCATCATAGTTATCATTAGTAGAAATGTTTCCTGAATTTTATTAATAGGTTAAATTTCATATCTAGTTTTGGGTTCCATTCTGAGTTTTTAAATTTTTGTGTTTTTAAAGGTATTTTAATGGGAATTTGGAAGAGGCAGTAGCAAGTGTGGTTAGTTAGATTCAACTTTAACCAAGGTTCCTTATAAGGGATAGTCCATTATGTAAGGGTTTGAGATACCAGATTTTTGTTTTGTTTTGTTCCTTTCCTAAAGAGCAAGAATAATAGAAGGAAGTGCAAATGATTTATAGTGCTAAACATTTAACACTCCCTAGGAAGAGAGCAATTCTGATGCTTATTAACTTTCCTGCCAAGAGGCCATTAATATACCCAGTATGAATTTCACAGTGAACTAGATGAAATTATAGATTAGATAGATAGATAGATAGATAGATAGATAGATAGATAGATATCCTTTCAGATGAAGCTCAGTGGATGAAATTAGTGACTAAATGAGAAGGTCGCTAAGCTGGGGGTTAGAGAGGCCTCTTGTGTTTCTAGTTTGAGTAACTGAGTTCTTTGTTACCATTTAATAGGATAACAAATCATAAAGAAGGTGCAGAAGTTTGGGGATTGATAATAAGTCAATTTGGGGAAATAGTAAACTTGATAAACCAGTTGGGCATAAAATAGGCAGTAAACTATTGGAAAGAAGGTGAGGAGTATGGCCATATGAATTTGCAATTTATTTAATAAATATTTAATGTGACATACAGTGTGACTGATACTGAACCAAGATCTGTGCTATGACAATGAGTAAGACGAAATCCACTCTCCCTCTCCTGCTAGCTACTTACAATTTAGCAGCATGAGCCAGAACAAACTCCACAGGCTATCATTGATAAATGATAACAAAGGACAGCTTAGGTTCTGTTAATTGTTTTTGTTCTATTTTGTTGTTCACTTTTGTTTATTATTAAACCAAAGCAGAACATACAAGAGGTCATAAAAGGATGTGTGAGAGAAAATGACCATCAAAACCTCCCTGTTCTTTACAGAGATGAGTTCAAAGTTCTAAGTGTGTGACTAAGGAGTAAGAAACCCTCCAGACAGAGCCGCCGAAAACTGAGGACTCCCTGTCTCATACCCCTATAGACTGAAAGACTTCATTAACGCTCAAGAGTCTATCTAAGGAAAATCTTGATGTACCACAATTACACATTTGCATTCCATTTCTTAACATGTCACTTTCTACTTGAGGTTTCAACAGAGAGGCCTGGGTGATCCAATCATAGACATGCAATAAGTGATTGCATCCCAGTCGGGTATATGCTTCATGCAAAACAGAGAGAACAGAGAACTACAGTCTAGTTCCTGTGTCCCTCATCTAATCTCATTGGGGAAAAGCCAAGGTAACTTACCTCAGGAATGTCTCAAAGATATGAAAAGCTATCTTACCCTGGAGGAATTATGTTCTAGGAAAAAGAGATAGCATGAACAAAGTCTAGAATAAAGGAAACATGTGGAGCGAATCAGGAAACTGCATAATATGGCTATAGCCTGGTCTTGCCTTCCTTGGATTTTCGGAGGTAGATAATTTTAAAGGTATATCCTAAGCATTATAATCCAAGAAGCAAAATTAATTATTTTGATAATTGAATTCATTAAAAAATTTCAAATATTGAAAGACTAGCCAAGAATAATAATTGATGGACTGTGATATATTCTAATTTAGAGTTCAGATCCTAGTTCCACACCGAAAACTACTTCTACTACTTCTGACAATACTAAGTATGATTTATTAAATGTCTTTTCTATACCTCCATCACATTAGCAATATTTGAGTATATCCAGGAGGAAGTTAGCATTTTATATGACATATTGTTTTACTTTAGCAATGATCATAATTATAGGCACTCAGTCCTCAACACCTTTTCCTCCCAAGTCTCCTATACATCACTACAAGGAAAAACAACATGGAAAGGGATGTCAGTCTCTATTTCTGAGATGACAAAACTGAAGTTCTGAGAGCCTAATTCACTTTCAAAGGTAACACAACAGCACAGCCAGAGTTTCAACCCATTCCCCTGCCCAGGGTCCATACCAGTTATCCAGAACTATAGAGGGGGTAAGATTATACAACTGTTTCTGAGCATATTTGTTATGTCTTTGCTTTTAATATTTAAAATATTTCAGTGTCCTATATAAAGATGCCATGAGTGGTAGTTGAAAGAGACCTTACAAAGAATAGCCAACTAGCATGGTGGCAACATCATCCCACTGCAGTCTTTCTGATCCATTGACAATACATGACTGCGCAAACCTTTCCAAAGTGCCATTTCATCCATTATACGCACATCATTCCTGTAATAATTAGGTACAAAATAAACTTCTATAATAAGGAAATTGATCTGCAAAACACAGTGTCTCAAACAAAGTAGAAGTTTATTTTTTTATAACACTCTAGGGTTAGGTATACAGTCCAAGATAGGTAGACAACTTGGTTTCTTAGGATTTTTTCAGGAATGAAGCTTAATTACACCTTGTTCTGTCATCTTCTAGTATGTTGTCCTTGTCTGTATGATCCAAGTTAGCCCCACTTCACCTTTGTGTTTCTATTCCAGGTAGTAGGTAGTAGGTGGGTAGGGGCTAAGTGAAGAAGTGAAGGGAGAATATTTTCACATTAAGCAAGTGTATTTGTAATGGTTCATCCAGAGAAGCAAAACCAATACGATACATGTATGTACACATAAACACTCACACATACATATATATGTTGTAATATATTTTTTTATTATATATCATATAAATAGCTTATTGCAAGGAATTTGCTTATGCAGTTGTGGAGACTGGCTAAGCAAATACAAAATCCACTGGGAGAAGAATATCATGGGCAGGATGGAACTCCATGGGTATGGGCTGAAGCTGAAATTCTTCATTCTGTCATTTCTTCTCTTCGTCCTCCTACTCTTCCTTCTCCTCCCTCTTCCTTTCTCCTTCATCTCTCTCTCTCTCTTTTTATCTCTCAAGTCTCTCTCTCTCTCTCACATATGGGAAGACTCAGCTCTGCTTCAAGGCTTTCCAACTGATTAAATCAGACCCACACAAATTATTCAGAATAATCTCCCTTACATAAAGTCAATAGATTAGGGACTTTATTTATATCTGAGAAGTCTCTTCACAGTAGCCCTTAGTGTTTGTTTAAATAGTTGGAAATGATGGCCTAAGCAATTTCATATAACAAAAAGACCCATCATAGCAAATTACCTGAAAATTGTGCATGTTAATTCCACTCACCTTTCACTGGGAAAAATATAATTGTGTAGCTCCACACTGTTGCAAATGAGACTGAGAATGGTAGTCGTTAGTCGGACAGTTGTGTATCCAGCTGAAACTCCGTTAGCTTCGCTGGCTGCAATGTCTCAAAACTGCATTTAAAACACTTTCTAGGGGCGCCTGGGTGGCTCAGTCATTAAGCGTCTGCCTTCGGCTCAGGTCATGATCCCAGGGTCCTGGGATCGAGCCCCGCATCGGGCTCCCTGCTCGGCGGGAAACCTGCTTCTCCCTCTCCCACCTCCCCTGCTTGTGTTCCCTCTCTCGCTGTGTCTCTCTCTGTCAAATAAATAAATAAAATCTTTAAAAAAAAAAAAAACAACACTTTCTAAATTCATATCACCTTGTCTAGTAAAGATTAATCTTTTAATTTTTCTCCATTTGGCCCTTCAATTCCAATCATCCATAATTTATCTTTTCTATATAATTTGCTTCTTTCCAACACCTATTCCAGCCTTCATCTTATCCTTCTTTCCCTTTTCCTCCCTCACTGTCTTCTGGCTCCCCAGTAATTAGAGAAAGGGTTTATGCATCAAGCTGGGCCCAGTTCAATGTTTTAACTATATTTATCTTTCTGAATCTACACACAATGAGCTTTCATCCATTTCCTGTTCTCCCTTGTAGTAAGTATCCCCTTCCTAGGGCCTGATTCCTAGCTTCTCTTCCATGAGTAGATGAACTTTAAGTTAGAGGAAGGAGATAAGGTGGATCTTACTTATATTTCCAAGAATCCATCCCACTTCCCATAAAAACTTACCAGAGAAGGCCTTTAGCGGGAGAGGAGTGGAGTGCCTGCCTGAAGATGACATATCAATTGGTGTTCCCCAGACATACTTTATTTCATGTATTTCATGTTAGGATATATCTTTAAGTGTATATGGAAACCCTAGAGTAGCAATCTAAGTGATTAGATTAGGAAACTAATTCCCCACCCTTGACATCTATTAGCAAAAGTATAGAAGGACTTTGAAAGAGTTTACAAATTGTCAGAGACAATCCTCATCAATTTTTTACTGTCCTTTTTCTGATGAAATTTGACATAACTTGTTCTCATATCAGAGGACTCAAGTTAAGACCCCAGCAAAACTAAGGTTATATTTATTCTTATTGGCATGAGTCAAATATTTAATCTGATTGGTAACACAAGGACCAGACACTTCTATCAGAATATCCACTACCTGGGCCATACTACTGGTTTTCCTTTGTGCACCTATTCCTCTTATTCTTCTCTTTCTCCCTCGCTCCCTCCCTTCCTCTTGCTTTCTACCGTCCTCACTTTCTCCCTCCCCTGTGAATATTTATGCCTTCATGGTGAAACCCAAGGGAACTGCAACTGGCTCTTAAAATCAAGCAGCTGTGCACCTACATTCAGCCCAGATGTTAGCTGTACCTCCCAATTCTCAACTAGATGATTTTGCATCTCGTAAACACCATCTCAAATATTCTATTATTTGTTTTCCTTGTTATTAAGGCAACTACTTGGCAACAAAGTGGCTGTCTCTGTTCTATCAACACACTTCAGTGAAGCTAATTTAGCACCATGCATGAGTCAACTGCACTTCAAGAGACGAGCAGTCGTGGTACTTTACTGGGACATTACCAAGTCCTGTCCGCTGAGAAAGAAGAATTCTCCAGAAACACTGGATGGAGAAAATTACACATGAACTAAGAACCCAGAGGATTGTGTTACTTAAGGGCCATGAAATTACTTGGAAACTTAATTATGAAAAAGCATGAGATGATTCAAGGGCAGGAGGTCAACTTGCCTCTGATTTTTACTCCTATTAATATGGAAAAAATCTTTTTACGTGAAATAAAATTCCCTAGGCATCTCCATTAAGTTTCTTATTATATACTTACTAATTAAAAGTCTTTTGTAACCTTTAAATGATGAATTACCAATAAATAGCTCCATAATATTCACATACCTGATCTGATATAATTTCTTTTAGAGCAAAAGGAAGCCACATGGCATTATTTATTAGGAAGAGGAATTGAGTTCTTCATAAAGTACTGGGAATACATTCCTCTGGCATATTCTAAACACAGATCTTTGAAAACACTCAATTAATAATGTGTTAAGATGTATCTGTGCCCTACCCACTAATCATAGGACGAAAATATACATTCTTTCTGTTTTTTTCATTTTTAATGTTTAATCTCAAAACGTAAATTTTCCCCTACAGAGAACATCAAAAGACAAATTCCCTTAGTGGCATTTTACAATTAATTTTAATATCCGTGAACTAAGCACATAAATTCTTCTAGTCATAGCATATGCAAATGTATTTCTGCATATCTTTGAAGTAGCTGTTATTAAATGCAGATACCATCTCTGCTTGGGGCTGAGCATTAAAATAGTTTTTATAAAATAACAAAAGATGCTGTATGTTATTTTCTAGATGGTTTATTTTATTCAATAAATCTCTCAGACAAGAGGCATAAAAATGCTGTAACTCAAATTCCATAACTTGTAACTCATGGAATGTGAGTCTTAGTATGAATAAAGGTTTTTAGATCATTAAAGCCCATATTCTCAATCTAGAGAAGAAAGACAAAATAAAGAGGAAAGCCTGGACAAATCCATTGCAAATAAAAATTCTACTCAGGAATTTAAATTAGATACATGATAAAATGAATTATCCCAAGTGATGAAAAGCTTGCAGTATTTTCTGTATCTGTGTCCATATTTTGGTAATATCCCCTTGTATTAATCAGTGTTCTCCAACAAAACAGAACCAAAATAAGGTATATACATATATATATAATTTATTATAATATGGATTTATATAATAAATTTTATAAAATATGTATTTATATATTTATATATAATATGTATATCCTTATTATATATCTTGTATATGTATATATATAAAATAAGAAATTGGCTCACACACTTGTGGAGGCTGGCAAATCCAATCTGCCAGGCGGGCTGGACAGGCTGGAGACCCAGGAGGAACTGTTCCAGTTGGAAGGCCATTAGTAGGAAAAGCCAATGTTGCAGATCTCTGAATACAGTCTGCTGGAGAATTCTCTCTTACTTGGGTGAGCGGAGGGCTTTTTTGTTCAATTCAGACCTTCAACTGATTAGATGAGGCCCACTCACATTATGGAGAATAATATGCTTTCCTCTACTAATTAGAATGCTAATTCCCTCCAGAAGCACATTAGCAGAAACACTCAGAAGAGTTTGACCACCTCTCTGGGCACCCCATAGATTGAACAAGTGGGCACATAAAATAAACTATCACCCACTCTCAATCATTTAAGATGAAAATTCTTATCTCTATATAGCAAGCTGAAAATTGATCGGGTTTTTTTTTTTTTTTAAGATTTTATTTATTTATTTGAGAGAGAGAGAAAATGAGAGACAGAGCTGGAGCAGAGGGGCAGAGCAGAGGGAGAGGGAGACGTAGACTCCACACTAAGCAGGGAGGCCGATGCGGGACTTGATCTCAGGACCCTGGGATCATGACTTATGCCGAAGACGGACGCTTAACAGACTGAGCTACCCAGGCGCCCCTGATCAAGTTTTCACATCAAAGTATCAATTGGAATAAAAAGAAATAGTCAAATATGTATGCCTGATACGTTCTATAAGGTAAATTAAAAAAAAAAAAAAAAAAACTTATCAAACCAAACTTGAGAGAAACAAAAATTAATTTTATTTATTTATTTATTTATTTATTTATTTATTTATTTATTTAACTGGGTTTCATGCCCAATGTAGGGCTTGAACTCACTACACTGAGATCCAGAGTTGCATGATCTACTGACTGAGCCAGGTGCCCCCAAATATTAATTTTAAATTGAAAATCTCATATCATATTCAGTGCACAGAAGGGACTAAGAGTTTGGCAGTAAGATAGAACAGTGTTTTTCAAATGACAAGTGACTGCCATTAAATGCTACTGGATAGTTTTCAAGAAGTTGTGAAATTGAAACCTGGGGCAATGAGTTAACCCCAAGGGAACACATGGTGGATTTGGTTAATTTTGTTCTAGGCAAAGAACCTTAAGATGATAAGTGTTTATCTTATCTTGAACAAAACATATATAGAATAGTGGAGGAAGAAAATATTTATGAATTTGGAAAACTGGCTCAGCATCTAAAATTTCCAAAATTCTAGAACTTATTATTAAATAGATGCATTTAGGGCATACTAGAAGTTATTTAAGTAGTAATTGAATCCCCTCAGTTTTTTAAAGAATTAATAAATTTGTACATCAAAATAATGACATTGATAAGTAAATTTCTATACAGAATAGGTCAATAGTGTGTTAGACAAGTTGGAATTAAACTGATGATTCAATGTCAACTCAGAGTAATATTTGGTGGAGTTACCAAAGGCTTTTGCCATATTTTTCCCCTGTTTAGTATTTTTCTAATGAATAGGATACATTTTGTAGGGGGAATTTCTGGTATAGAGACAGTTTCCAAAAGAGTGAAAGTTTAGTTGGTGAGTTGTGATTTAAAAAAACATAACGAAGATTTCAAAATTATAGCAAAACTTTTTTTGTTATGGAACAAAACTAGGGAGCTTTCACAGATATAATTGTGTTCTTATATTTTAGTTTTAGAAAGCAGTATTTCTTCAGTAGCTCATGGCTGAGATTGTGTGGAAAAAAATCTAGGAAGAGGCTTCCATTTCTGGCTGTATTACAGACCGGGAATCCTAAAAAAAAAAAAAAAAACATCATTAAAAAGCAATTAAAATAATGGCTAAATACTTTTTAAGATTTATTTATTTATTTTAGAGAGAGAGTGAGAGAAAGCATGTGCCTACGCACACTCATGTTTGGGGTGGGGCAGCCTCCCAGCACTCAGCTGAGTGTGCAGAGCCTAACACAGGGCTCAATCCCATGACCCATGAGATCACAACCTGAGCCAAACCAAGAGTCAGTCGCTTAACTGATTGTGCCACCCAGATGTCCCATGGCTAAATATTTTTAAACATACTTTTAATTTAAAGACTGTAAGGCAAGAAATTAATTCCCTCAGGAGCCAGACCCAGTTTTTCTTAAATAGTTTTACTGAGTTATAACTGACATTCAATAAACTGTGCATATTTAAAGTGTATGATCTGATAACTTTCGAAAAATGTATACATCACAAAACCTCACCACATTTAAGAAAATGGATTTATCTATCTCCCTAAAAGTTTCCCTGTGACCCTTTTGTAGTCTCTTCCTTACATCCCTCCCCACATTCCAGGCAACTATTAATATGCCATCTGCCACTATAGTTTAGTTCTCATTTCCTAGAATTTTCATATGTATCAAAACATACAATATGGTCACATTATCCCATATTGACCAGAAGCAGAATTTGATGCAGAATTTTTTAGTTGATTAATTGAGATGACAAAGGACAGAGACACGATCTTATACAAAGTGAAAAGTCAGAATGAAAACTTCTGCCTAAATGCAAATCCTCTGTGGAAGGGTGAAGAAGAAAAAAAATAGTATCTGCAAGGGAGACAGTATGGAAACTTGCTTTTACAGCTATTGTCTCTTAGATGAAAAGGAAATAATTAAAACTGAGATTGTTTCCATTACCTAAAATTTATGGTTCAAAATAATCCAAGCTGTGAATTTGGTCTAAAAATATTGTCCAACGGTAGTGATTTCAGATACTTGGGAGAAATATAAGCAAATTCTCTCAGAAGGAACATTAAGTTTCAGTTCATGACATCTGAGAAGCTAACAACGTCAAGACTAGATTAGATTCAGCAAGGGTTTTATTTGAGACAACACCTGTGAAATATAAAAGGCTTAGGAGAATAAGTGGTTAGGAGGAGTTTTCAAATTGTCATACAGGTCTGACATCTGTGAAAAGTGAGAGTGAGAAGAGAAGATTGTGTAGAAAGACTGCAGCATAATCCAATAGCTAGTTCCCTTCTGACTGGTGTCCTCGGTGAATAGTGCCATATCGGGCACTTACAGCGGTCTCTGTAGCTGCAGTCTGATGTTGTGAGCAAGCGGTGGCTTCTCAGTGGCATATGGATTATCACATAGATCAAGAGAAACGAATAGGGAAGTCAGAGATAAATTCAGACATATATGGAAACCTGATACTTATGTAACAAGGCCATATTTATGATCAGTAGCAAAGAAGGGTATCAAAAGAAACACTAACTCAAAAAGATAGATGTACCCCTGTGTTTATTGCAGCATTATTTACAATAGCCAAGCTACAGAAGCAGCCTAAGTGTCCACTGATAGACGAATGGATATAGAAGATGTGGTATAGATACATATGAATATTACTCAGCCTAAAAAATGAATAAGATCTTGACATTTGGGACAACATGGATGGACCTAGAGGGTAATATGCTAAGTGAAATAAGTGAGACAGAGAATGATAAATAGCACATGATTTCACTTATATAAAAAAATAAAACAAATAAATAAACAAACAAAAAGCAAAATCATACCTGTAAATAGAGAGAACAAACTGATGGTTACTAGAGGGGAGATGGGTGTGGGATGGGCAAAATGAATGAAGGGGAGGGAGAGATACAGGCTTCCAGTTATGGAATGAATAAGTCATGGGAATAAAAGGCTATAAAATATATAGGGAATACAGTCAATGGTATTGTAATAGGGTCGCATGGTGACAGACGGGAGCTACACTTCTGGTGAGCACGGCATAACCTATAGAGTCTTGGAATCACTATGTTGCACACCTGGAACTAATGTAGCCTTGTGTGTCAACTATACTCAAAACATTTTTTTAAAAAGTACTATAACACTTTCCTAATTAAGGTGTTTTCCTAATTAAAAAGAGCAAAAAGGAAAATTATAAATTAGTTTACAAGTACTTATAATTCCAAATAAATTTTGAGCTGAAATGTGAAATGCAAATGTTTAAAATGCTTCAAACATTGTAGGAAATATATTCATGATTCTGAGGAAAGAAAATATACTTGCTTTGATTATTTTATAAATAAGATAGGCAAAATGTCATGGAAAATTGATAAATTAAATTATAATAAAGTTATAAAATTCTGTTGTCTTAAAACACTATAAAGTTAAGTGAAAAGGCAAGCCCCCAACCAAGAGGTAATATTTCAGCATCTATAACAGAAAAGTATTAGTGTGGAGAATATATACAAATTTTTGCAAATCGGCAACATAAAAAGAATCAGTCTAGTATAAAACTGAAGAAACCATATGAAAAGACATTTCATTCAAAAGAAAACACAGATGAATAATAAATGTAAGGAATGATGTCAACATCAGGAAATGCGTATTAAAACTGCAATGAAAAAATATTTTATAGTTAACAGGTTTGCAAAATGCAAAATGTGCTGTTGGGACTGCGGAGCCGGAATAACTAATATACTGATAGTACAAATGTATACTGTTGCAGACCCTTAGGGAAATAATTTATCATTAGCTCTTAAAATTGACTATGTGTCCATCCTGGACAGGCAGGAATGTAAGTGCAGCACAATGGCTAGGAGAAGAGATTCCAGTTTGCAGAACAACATGTTTATCAGGACTTGGTGGTAAAAATTTAGGGATAATAACAAATGTAGGGATAACAGCAATCTGTCACAGGTGCAGAAAAGGAGCTGCATCTTCACTCCAAGCCATCTGGGGAACAGTAACAAGACCCAAGGAAGGCTTTTAAGATACAGATTTTTAAAAATTAATACAGTTGTCTGTGGAAGAAGCATTATTACTCAGCTTGCTCACAGTAACAAAAAAAAAAAATCCAGTTAATGATGAATGTTCAAAAATATTATTTGTGCCTAATTAGAGAAAGAATAATTTTTAAATACTAGATCAGCTTTAGAAAATATTGCCTTTCAGAGATAAAGTGGAATATCTCCAACTTACCGCTAAATGATTGAATTATTGAGAAAAAAATAGAGAGAGACAGAAAGAGAGTGAGTGCAGGTGCTCAAATAGTCTCAAGATACTCCCCCCCACCACGCACACCCAGTGTGCACATCCTGTATAATCCCACCACAAGGGTGCAGGCAGAGCCTGTGAATATGATAAGCTATCACTCTCATAATTAGGTTACTTATCAATTAATTTGGAGCTAATCAAAAGGGAGATTATCTGGTTGTGCCTGATCTAATCAAGTGAGCCCATGAGGTCATAAGATTGGAGGGAACCATGTGGCAAGGATCTGGGTGACAGCCATCAAGAGAATGGAGGCATCTAACCCGCCTATGGCTTCAGGGAGATGAATTCTACCAACAACCATGTAAGCATGAAGAAGAATCCGACCTTAGGGCGCCTGGGTGGCTCAGTAGGTTAAGTGGCTGCTTTCAGCTCAGGTCATGATCCCAGGGTCCTGGGATCGAGCCCTGCGTCAGGCTCCCTGCTCAGTGGGGAGTCTGCTTCTCCCTCTCCCGCTGCTGCTCCCCTGCTTGTGCTCTCTCTCTCTCAATTTCTCTCTCAAATAAATAAATAAAATCTTGGGCGCCTGGGTGGCTCAGTCGGTTAAGCGACTGCCTTCGGCTCAGGTCATGATCCTGGAATCTCAGGATCGAGTCCCGCATCAGGCTTCCTGCTCAGCGGGGAGTCTGCTTCTCCTTCTGACCCTCCCCCCTCTCATGTGTTCTCTCTTTCTCATTCTCTCTCTCATATAAATAAATAAAATCTTTAAAAAAAAATAAAAAAATAAAAAAATAAAAATAAATAAATAAAATCTTAAAAAAGAAAAAAAGAAAAGAAAAAGAATCCAAACTTTAGAAAGGAAGGATATCCAAACAACTTAATTTCAGCCTTGGGAGACACTCAACAGAGGACCCAGTGAACCCAAGCCCGGATAGGAAACTGTGAAATAGCAAATGTGTATAAGCCATTAGGTTTGTGATCATTTGTTATACAGCAATAGGAAGTCAATGTTAAAGCTAAATAAGAAAGATGACTGATACTGGTGATCTGGGTAAGGTAGGAGGATATTGTTTGCACACACATGCGCACACACACACACACAGAACCTGGGCTTCTAGTTTACTTGAGAGCCAGGTTTTTTGGTTTGTTCTGTTTCAGGTAGTGCTAGTATTAACTGCAACATGTTCATGCAATTGACATAAGGCGTTTAGACAGTTTTCTGAGATTGCTGTGTTTCCATCACCCTTTCATTTATATGCAATGTCTGAGTCCCCTAAATCTTATCCACATAGATTCTGCAGAAAATGAAAGAACATGCTAAATTCTTAAACTAAAAAAATAAAGATATAGCTCTCAAATAAAAGTAAGACTACTGAAATGACTGGTGCTTTTCTAACACTCTACATCTTAAGAGTTTAAAATATTTCATAAAATTTAGATCTTCTGGTTCAATATTTTAATAAATAAAAAATGTTCTTCTAATACTTCTTCCCTCCACAAATTTTTCATCTTTTTCTCTCACAAATATTAATGACTTACTCCAACATGGAGGAGAGAGAACACTTCAAAGGACCTGTGGTATACACAGCATGGCAGGTGGTACAGGAAATCCAGCTACGTAAAAGACCTGGTTTGTCTTTCATGTTAGTGGAAAACAAATAATTTTAATATACACCATGGTAATGCCAATGGGATATTTATGATTATTATTAAAGGCATCACACTCTCCATTACCTTTGTTTCTTTACAAATACTGTGACAATTCTTACCTCCTTTTTTGTTGGTCCTTTGGTTACAATAAAGAACAAATCTGCTTGTCACTCAACCATCATCTTTACAAATAATCTCATACAGTAGTTGGAAAGATCACTATTGAACTGGTCATCCACTCTTCATAGAAACTGAATATGGTTTTATTTGGCTAAAAGAATCTTCCCAGAATTTCCTTGCCCTAGTAAGATGTCAGTATTGTTGCATGTTAATTTTTAGTAAATATCAAAGTAAATATCTGCCAGGAACTGGAGACACAAAGTATTGCCAATTTACCCTAGAGAAAGTTTGTGCCAGTCTGAACTCCCTCCTGTACCGTCAGATGGAAATGTGTCACTCTCATAAATTTATAATAAATCTGCTCGTTATCATGTTAAAAATAATTTCCCAGTTTGATAAGCAACACATTTTGATCTTAAAATATTTTAATTATATTTTTGTCATTATTAATAAGGCTGTTAGCTATTTTTTCATGTAATTATTAGTCATTTATTGTTTCTTCTTCCTTGAACGAATTCATGTTTTCACCTAATCTTAAAACACTTGCTTTTAATTTAATTACCTTGAGCTTCACACAGGATTCTCCACAGATTGCTCAAACAACTTCCTTTTGGTTTCTCTAAAAAAGTAACTTGTAAAGGAAAATTTTTGGCTTTCTCAGTAGGATCCACATTAATATATTTGAAATAATAAAATCCTTTAAAAAAATTTTTGTATTATTAAATTAATAACTGTTCACTATGGCAATTACCAATAGACAAAGGTTCATAATTTATTCTTTTAAAAATACTTATAACTAGAAGTTATTGTTCAAAAGATAAAATGCATAATCAACCTTAGTAGAAAGAATTGCTATATAATTTTAGCAATGTTGCAATTCAATATTGTAAGATTTTTCCCATATCTTATTTTTAAGTTTTAATATTTGCTAATATATGATAACATTGACATATTTTATCATTAAGAAATTCACCATCTTCATATAATTTCTATTACAGTCTTTTTCTATGTTTCTCTTCTTTTCCAGTTCAGGTACGCTTATAGTTAAAAAAAAGAAAGGATTTAGACAAAATTGAAATATTTGTAAACAAACTATTTGACTTTATTTATTAAGATTTAGTATATCTATATAATTCTAATCTATGAGATGGCAAATCAAAATAGTTGCATGTTTCAATGAAAATGCTTATTAATCCCATTAAAAATAAATTGTATATACTGGATTTTAAATAAAGCTGTATATGTTCTATCTCAATAAAGTCCGCTGTTTTATGAAATACTTTTATCATTCAAGGAAATAAACTTTAAAAAATTTCAAAGTTTTTCTTACTCGTAACGTTCCAAAGAGATTATAAATGCTTTCATCATACATATATTTCAACATATATATAATATATATTTTCAGCATATATATATATTATACATAGAATAGCTGCACTTACAGATTTTCACCTTAGCTCACTTAAAACATTTATATAAAAAAATAAATTTATCACTTAAAAAAAACAAGTGTGTTAGTTTTCTGTTGTTGCTGTACATATTACTACAAATTTAGTGGTTTAAAATAACACAAATGCATTATCTTAATAGTTCTGGAGATCTGAAATTCAAAAAGAACATTACATAGCTGAAATCAAGAGTTTGGCAGAGTTCTTTGCTTCTAAATGCTCCAGGAAAGAATCTGTTTCTTGCCTCATCCAGTTTCTTGAAGCTTCTGGCTTTCCTTGGCTTGTGATCACATCACTCTGATATCTGCTTCTTCGATTACCTCACCTTCTCCTCTATGTGACTTCCTGCCTTCCTCTTATAAGGATCCTTCTCACTACATTGGACACACCCAAATTATCCTAAATAATCTCCCCGTATCAAAATCCTTAACCTAATCAGACATTCATATCTCCCTTATCACACATATGGTAATATGTTCTAAGGAGTAGGATGTGGACAAGTCTGGGACAGGGGTATTATTCAACCTACTACAAGAAGCACCTATGTATCTTTTAAAATGAGGAAATATGATATAAACTGCTATCTAGAAATCAGTAAAGCTTTATCTGCTTTTTGGAAGAGGAGTCTATATTCCCTGCAATAAACCCATATGAACTGCACATTGCACCAGGTAGAAATCAGTAATGTAACTTATTTTTTACCCACAAGCACAACTACCAAAGTATTGTTAGTACCCTGAGAAGAGTTTGATAGATTTATAATTGATCTATTTTTGTTCCATGCTTTTTTTTTTACTAAATATGTATTATTCTGTTCCATACATTCAAATATACCGAAAAATAAGCTTAAGTTTAAATAAGCAGATGAAGGAAATTTACCTCAGCTTATAGTATACACTGATTTTTGGCTTGAAGGTTATCTTTACTACTAGAAGGACTGTAAAGTGTACTTTAAAGAAGAGTTTATAATCTATAGAGTTCATAAAGTGTGAGGAAAATACCTTAATATAGAATTCATGGATTTCCTCTGCCCATGCTTATCACTCCACTTGGCCTTGAAAGAAAATTATCAGCAAGGTTCTTAAGAAATAGGCAATATTTCAAATAAGTAAATAAATGTTTGTATGAAAATACTGTCAGGTCAACTGTGTGTTTACCTGTCCTGTTATTTAAATATTCTACTTTGCATTATTCTACTCTGTTCTGCTCTGAACCTGGGAATAAATACAATTAATCACATTTCACAGAACACAGTCCCCATTTTAATTCAATGACATGTATATTCTTGGTATGAATCAATTTTCAACATATTCTCTGTCTCTTACTATTAATATTTACTCTGTAAGGTATAGAAATTCATATGCTAAAATAGAGAAAGAAAATATTTCATTTTCTTAGACACATTACAAGTTGGCAATACAAATAAGTGAACTTTGAAAAGTGAAGTTTCTTTCTGATTCAAAAAAAGTTGAAAATTTTAAAGCATACGTGTTTTTAAAACAATAGCTAATCAGATAAGTTTAAATTAAATTACATACTAAATTCCTACACAAAATTATGTTTACTTAGCCATATTCAGAAGTTATTTATCAACTGAATACATATAGTGATTGCTATTTTTATCCCATTCAGAAAATATTAATTAATTAATATTATTAATTAAGCAACAAACAAACAGATCAAATCCCTGCCTAAACAGAGCTGTGCCAGAGCAGGCTAGGATAGCTGTGAGAACTGATGGTCCCAGCCTCAGTGGCATCATGTTGATTAATGCATATAAGCCATGATAAAAGTATCAACACCATAGAGAATAAATGTATGGATTCAGGTATATTGGGTAAATGTACATGAAAGTAGGAGATGATGAACTCTCTATTGAGATTTCTTCTTCGTTTTTATTTCAGAGAAGTAGGAAATAAGGTCATGAAGTGGGAGTGAGGATAGAAAAAAAATTCCAGATCATTTGAGAAGATTGGAAAAGGTAGAAACTAATTGTATGAGAATGGGAGAAAAGTATCATTGTCAAACAACATTCAGGATTTTTTTTCTGTTACAGATGGCACAATCAGTGTAGCATAATTCAAAGAGAATTAACACTCAACAAGGTTATTTACAAAGGTGTAGGTATTAGTGCAATATGTCAGGGCTAGTATTTGTCAAGCATTCACCTCGAGTCTGAAAGAGACAGAAAAAGTTACTAAAACCAGTCGCTTAACCAAAGAGAGAAATGGGTTCTTCAGAGCATACTGCCTTGAAAGTATCAATGACATGCTCTTCTTTTCCCTGCAGTTGCCTCCTGGGCCAAATCCAAACAGAAGTTAAAAGGGTCAAGGGCCTCTGTTGATACAGTACACGGTCTCCTAAAGCAGGATTTAAAATGAGTGGATCTAGGAACAATGGGAAGACATCTTTTAAAGTCCCACTGAGCTCACCATAGCACATACCCTCCCCAATGTCTACCACCCAGCCACCCCATCCCTCCAACCCCCACCACTCCAGCAACGCCCAGTTTGTTTCCTGAGATTAAGAATTCTTCGTATCAGTGAGATCATATGATACATGTCTTTCTCTCATTGACTTATTTTGCTCAGCATAATACCCTCTAGTTCCAACAATGTTGTTGTAAATGGCAAGATTTCATTTTTTTAAATAAATTTTTAAAAAAGCCCACTGAGGTTAGTAATCATAATTTTAAAGTTAGGAAAATCAATATTTTTCTTTATTTTTTGCAGTCATGTTTATATTCAAGCACAGAGTAGCAAAAAAATTGGATTTCAGTGAGACAGCAGGAACTCAAATCTGTAAGGAAGGAAGAGAATAATTCCATGGAAGTAGAAGACTGAAAAAAGAGGTTTAGCAGGTGGAAAGTCTCTAAGAGGACTTTAAAATTTTGGTGCTGAGAATCTTAAGTTCATATTTCTACATGAAAGTGTTCAACCTGAAAAGGCTACAAACTGTCTGATTCTAGCTATATGACATTCTAGAAAAGGCAAAACTATGGAGACAATAAAAAGATGAATGGTTGCCACAGGGAGAGGAGGAGAAATGAATAGGCAGAACACAGAAAAGTTTTAAGGCCGTGAAAATACCCTGCATAATATTATAATGATGGATATATATCATCATACTTTTATCCAAACCTGTAGAATATACAACATCAAGAATGAGCCTTAAGATAAACGAGGGGCTTTGGCTGATTATCATATGTCAATGTAGGGTCCGTTCGTCTTTGGTAAATGTAGCATTTTGTTGAGTGGTATTAACAATGAGAAAAACGATGCATGTGAGGGGGCTGGGGATATATGAGAAATATTTATACCTTCCTCTCAATGTTGTTGTAAATCTAAAACTGCTCTTGGGGCTCCTGGGTGGCTCAGTTGGTTAAGTGACTGCCTTCAGCTCAGGTCATGATCCCAGAGTGCTGAGATCAAGTCCCGCATCCAGCTCCCTGTTCAGGAGTCTGCTTCTCCCTCTGACCCTATCCCTCTTGTGCTCTCTCTCAAATAAATAAGTAAATAAAATCTTTAAAAAATAATAATAATAAAAAATAAAGCCGCTCTTCAAAAATAAGGCTTAACAACAAACAAACAAAAATCTGGGTGCTTTAAGAGAGAAGAAAGGGGGTATGATTTAGATTTAGAAGCAGGGATAAGAAGTAGGTCAACTAGCTGAATAGTACTCTGTGGTTTACAACATGCTTTAAATATTATCCCATTTTTAATTTGATTATCTGAATTAAATACCTAAAACCTAAGTAGCTCACTCTTCAATCACATAATAGGTTGACTGAGTGACTGACGTGTGCCACGGAAGACACAGTGAAGGGTAATCTCTGCCGTCTTAAAGATTTTTGAGAAACTAACTGGTATACTGAGAGGTGAAATGACAATTAAAAGGTTTTTCTAGAATTAAAAAGAATCTGTCTCCACCCATGAGGCGCTTTTATACGTTAGCATTTCACATTGTCCTGTGTATTTTTGAGCCTGCTTATCTCTGGATGAGGAACTGAGATGTACAGATTGTCACATTACAGACAGGCCTTTTCAATTTACCAAACACTTTCCAATTTTATCCTCAAGGCCATGCTGTGAGATTATTTGAAAATTGATAGAGAAAACTGCCTTAGGGATTCTAATCAAAGCTGAAGATTGGAATTTGTTGTGATTATGGTGTATTGAGAATGGTTTAATAGATAATACAAAATGATACAGTCATGGTCGAAGGAATTTTAACATTCAGGTTTTTTTTTTTTTAAGATTTTTATTTATTTATTTGACAGAGAGAGATAGAGAGTACAAGTGGGCAGAGAGGCAGGCAGAGGGAGAGGGAGAAGCAGGCTCCCTACTGAGCAGGGAGCCCAATGCGGGACTCGATCCCAGGACTCTGGGATCATGACCTGAGCCGAAGGCAGCCGCTTAACCGACTGAGCCACCCAGGCACCCCTTAACATTTAGTTTTATGTCTGTAAATTTGGGGCTACAACACCAGAGTTTATAAACAATTTTGTAAAAACGTCAATATGTTATTTTTAAATATACTTACCCTGTGGTTTGGAGGAACAAAAGGTAACCCAAGAGATCCCAGAGTCCACTTCATTATTTTAAGTGTTTAAAAGAAGCATAACTGCAATGTTTCCCGTTTGTATATTAAAGAGTAGAAAAAGAATTTCTTCAGGATTACTCCTATATAGTGAAACTTTCTCAAAATCTGGATATATTCTTCATTCTCAGTTTTTTTCGTTGTATAGAAAGTACCAGAAATAAAGTAAGACAGTAATAAATTAATGCCAACATAACAAACTGAATATTTAAAATTCAATATTTAGTTGAATCTTTTAAACACAATGATAAAAATAACTTTGGGGAAAATATTTGATTTTTTTGTTTTTGTGGTTTTTCTGCCACTTAAAGGACTGATGTTAGGAGTTAATATTTCTCTGGACGCCTGGGTGGCTCAGTCAGTTAAGCGTCTGCCTTCAGCTCAGGTCGTGATCTTGGGGTCCTGGAATCGAGTCCCATGTCAGGCTCCTTGCTCAGTGGGGAACCTGCTTCTCCCTCTGCCTGACGCTCCTCCTGCTTGTGCTCTCTCTCTGACAAATAAGTACATAAAATACTTTTTTAAAAAGGAGTTAATATTTCTCTCTGTTACCTAAGTTATGTAATTTTTATTGTTCTGTCTTCTGGTTTATCAATATTTTCCTCTGTCTCCTCCATTCCACCGTTGAGCCCACCCACTGAGCTTTCATTCAGTTGGTGTTTTTTAGTGGCAAAATTTGGTTGTCCTTTATATGTTCTATTTCTTTGCTGAGATTTTCTATTTCTTCACTGAGGCTTTTCTTTTTTTAAAATTTTATTTATTTATTTATTTATTTATTTATTTATTTGAGAGAGAAAGAGAGAGCACAAGCTGGGGGTAGAGGCAGAGGGAAAGGGAGAGGCAGACCCCCTCAGGGAGCCCGATGTGGAGCTTGATCCCAGGATCCTGAGATCACGACCTGAGCCGAAGGCAGATGCTTCACCAACTTGAGCCACAGAGGCACCCTGAGACCTTTATTTTTCATTTGTTTCAAGAATGGTCATAATTGCTGTGAGAACATTTTTATCATGGCTGCTAATTTTTTTTAGGTAATTCAAACATGTGTCATCTCAGTGCTGGCATCTACTGATGGTCTTCTCCCATTCAGCTTGAGGTCTTCCTGTTTCTTGATACAAGAGATGTGTTTCAGTTAAAACATGCACATATTAATATTATGTTATGAGACTCTGGGTCTTATTTAAACCTTTTGTTTTCATTGGATTTCTCTTGACACCATGCCCACAGGGGAAGGGGGACGATCTTCTCAAAAATCTTCAAGGAGACAGATGCCATTTGTCCTCCACTATATTTCTCATGTGAGCACATACTGGCCCATGGAAGCCACTCAGTAAATGTGTGTGTGAGTGAGTGAAGAGTGAGCTATCCAGCTATTAGGAGTGTTCAGATGATTACATTGAAATGTCTAGTGAAGGTAAAAGTCCAGTTTCACCAATCAGCCTCCAGTGACACTCTGTAGTGGGGGACAGGGCAGAACTCATAACTGCTAGAACAGGAAGAAGGTTCCAACTCTTCACATGGTCTCTGCTGATACTCTGGTGAAGGTCTCCTCATTACAACTGGACAATGGTGAAAGTCTTAACTCTCTACTAGGCCTCCTTTGATAGCATGCCCATAGGGGAAGGGAAGAGGCATCTTGAAACTGTGGGTGAGAGCGAAGATGCACATTCCTCATATAGTGTCAACCAATGTGAACAGGGTGGTCTATTATCAGCTGGCAGAGACGAAAGTCCCAGCTTCCTCTTTGGCCTTCTCTGACACTACTTCATGGTTATGTTGGGAGACCTCATTATAACCTTGCGAGGGTGGAAATCTAAACTCTCTACTCATCATTTGCTGGCACTGTGGAACCACAGGTGTTTTTGTTTTTTTTGTTTTTTTTTTCCTGTGGTATTTGCCTGGAGTACAGAGGTGATTCTCTAAAAGGTTTCTGTTTTGTTAGGTTAAACCTTTCCTGGTCCTTTGGCTAAAGAGCACAGCTTTTATTTGGAGTTTTTGTGTCAATTTCTATTACAGTTTCTGGTATGCTAGATCTTTAATTCCAAGTCTAAGATATTTGAAGGAATAGGAAAACCTGGGAAACTCACATTTTGTCATTTCCTGGGTCTCAAGTTCCCAAGCTAGTCTACCTTCTTCTCTCCATTTTTCAAAGTCCCCTTATTTTTTTTTTTAATACATAATGGCCAGGGATTTTGTTTCATTAGTGGTTGGAATAGGGAAAAACACATTGTTCTGTCTTAATTTTTAAAATATTTTTGATGTATATTATTAGTTCAATAAATATATTTTAATTTGCTTGTTTTGTTCTATGTTGTCGATGCTTATTCTGCCTCTGTTTGTATGCAGAATGACAGGAAATTATTAGTGGCTGTGAAATTATTAAATCCTGACAAAAAAAGAAAAGAAATGCTTGCTTGGTCCTCCCCCAGGAAATCATTTGAGGATAATGTATTTGGCCATTGAACAGCGAAGCACTGGCTGGTGCCTATCATGAATAGATTTTCAGGCAACTATATGAGAAATAAGCTAAAAACATTAAGTGTATGATGATCTATTACTGGGAAAAACAAAAGTTAATTGCTTATATCATAAAGTCTTTGCTTTTGACAGAGTTGTAAGAACCTATAAAAGTAAACAAAAAATAAAATAAGCTCACTTCTATGATATAAAGCAAAAATGATTTCCATATTTCAAATAAAATGATAATTAAATTCTTCATAGAAGCCCTCAGTGAAGGACCCCGGAATGTTTTCAAGAAGAACCTCATTAGCAGTATATAAATTTGGGGAAAATGTATTCAAAGCCAGACAGCCTAGATAATAGATTCTGAATCCTAATGTAAACGATGGTGTCAACTGCAAAAACAAAAACAAAGCTGTTTGCCTACATTCCCAAATGGAAAGGTGTGGTTCTATGGAGCCATTTTAAAATGTTTGCCAACTTTAATGGTCTGATGATTTGGTAAGCATCTGGATTAGACTCTCTCACTTACATATCTTTTATATTAGAAATTACATTTTAGGGGTGCCTGGGTGGCAGTCGTTAAGCGTCTGCCTTCAGCTCAGGTCATGATCCCAGGGTCCTGGGATTGAGCCCCACATCGGGCTCTCTGCTCTGTTGGAAGCCTGCTTCTCCCTCTCCCACTCCCCCTGCTTGGGTTCCCTTTCTCGCTGTCTCTCTCTTTCTGTCAAATAAGTAAATAAAATCTTAAAAAAAAAAAGAAATTACATTTTAGTAAAGTTGCTCTGAAGGTCAGATTACAAAACAGACTTGATATATATTCAGGATAAAATTTTGTCTCTTAGTAATCTGAAAGTGTCAAGGCAAAAATAGTCAAGGAAACAGGCTAAAGCTGTTTTGTTTTATTCTAAATATAAAACATAAACATGAATTCAAGAACTTGTAATCAAGAAAAAGTGGTTTTCATTCTAGTTCTGTCATTGAACCATCACTCAGCCATCCTACAAGTCCTTCATTTGTGAAATAACTTTTACTATGTGTGTCTGGTGAATTGCATCATTTGTGTCCTCAGAGTCTCAAAGATCCAGTGGGAGGACCAAATAAATGCATTTATTTCATTCATTCAACACATAAAGATTATTTGCCCCTTACATGACACATACTGCAGAATCAGAAATGAGAGAAGCACATCTGGGCCCTCAAGGTGATCTCATTGTCAGAAACAATAATATCAAGAGATCAGGAAGACTCCTCAGGAGGATGGCACTGCAGGCTAGGGGTAATTAAATAGAAGAGATGAACTTTGGAATGAGAGTAGATTCGGGGGCAAGGGGAAGGATCATTCTCCTAAATCTTGAGCAAAATGCGTATGTATACTTTGTTTTGTTTTGTTCTGTTTTGTTTTGTAAGAGTAATTCCATGGCTTCCACCTGAATAGCAAAAGGTCGATGACCCCCAACATGTCAAGAACTGCTGCCTTAGAGGAAGAATAAAATTTAACCCAAGTTAGAAGAAGGAAGAAGGGAGAAGGAAGGTGTCCTAGGCAGAGAGCAATGATACAAAGACATAGAGAACAAGAAATACATCCCAGAGCACAGTGTGCTTATCTTAGAGATAAGACTTTACCTTATCATCTAAGGGGGAGGATATTAAAAGGTTTTAAAAGTAAAAGGAAAGCATATTCAGTTAGGATCAGAAAGATCACTCTCACAGCTGCATGGAGGATGAATCTAGGAACTAAAGTAGAAATTGGTAAATAGAAGCCCAACACTATATTCCAGGCCACAGATGATGATAGTTGATGTTAGGCAGTGTAGGTAGGAATGTACAGGAAGAGATGGATTTCAGAAAAATTGAGACTAAAAATGACCAAAAGTTGATATGACTGAATGAAAGAAATTCATTGAAATCTATAAAAATCCATATAAAAGTGAAACTTCCATTTCTAGCAATATGAAAAAATAGAGATCCACTGTTTTAGGATGGTTTCCCTAGAAAATACAGCCAGATGCAATGTGAAGGCTTTACTAGGAGGTGGGATCCTAGGCAAGAAAGATGAAAATAAGAAGAAAGAGGTTGGAAAGAAAACAAATACAAAGCGATAAGTGGCTGAGTTGGCCCCAGTTCTCACAGACACATGGCTGGTTGCTCAGTTGCAGGGGATATGTGGAGGAGACACTGCACCTCAACACCATGGTTTGGGGAGAAGGAAAAGGGCTTATCCTCTTTTTCCCAGCTTCTGCTGTTCATTGTACAAAGCTTTCCCACGGAGCATTAACTCTCCGGTGCTTTCCAGAATTGTTTCCTGGCTCCTTCAGTCAGCTGCTGGATACATCATCAGATCCACGTCCAGAATAAGGGAGAAGTTTGTTTCCTCAAGCCCTATGAAGGCAAGCCTGGGTGCCAGAGCTCCTCAGGCCCCTACTACAGCAGGCATGAGGAGCCTCTGGGACAGCCCCAAGCTTAGGAGATGTGACAAATTGGCTCTCAGATGGCGAAACCAGCCTGAGCAACAGAAGCAGCTAAATCAAGTACCAGAGCCATGTCTTATACCACAACAGGAATACAAAAAAGGAGGAGAAAGTCCAATCCTTCAGTGTGGTGGCCAGCTACAATCTCCTAAAAGAGTTATAAATATAATTATAAATCAAACTGACCCTATTTTTAATCTGTCTTTTTTTATCACTCCAACTTTAAATATCAGTGCCCCTTAAAGGATTTCAACAAGAATTGACCCTAATTATGTTTCCCTCCCTCGCACCCCCTGCCCTCCTCTCCTCTCTTCTCTTTCCTCCACCTTCTCTTTTCTTCTCCTCCTTCTCCCTATCTCACTTCTTCTCCCATTCCTCCTGCTTTCCTTCCTTCGTTCCTTCCTTTGTTCCTTCCTTCCACCTTCCTTCTTTCCCTCCTTCCTTCATATTCCTAATGGAAAATTGAGGAAGCCAAAATAAGCATCACTTTCTTTCCTTTTGACTTGCTTTTTATTTTAATTCTTAGAATTCAGTGAACTGGACATATTCCATGTAATTTCTCTCCACTTTCACTTGGTATTTTCACTCTCAAAGTTTAATTACTTGAAGACAATTTTTTAAAAATTTGAATCTCAAACAGTGAAGAAAGATAAATAGCTATTTATATAGAGGAAAGGAGTTGGAAATGCATCAGAGTATAGTTATATATACTTGTGTGTGTGTGTGTGTGTGTCTGTGTCTGTGCATGTGTGTGGGGATGTGCATTTGTTTGTTTTTCCCCAAAGTGTAGGAAAGTAAAATCATACTAGAGCAAGCAGAGGTGAACTAGAGGGTATTTAGAAACTGAATAATTTGAACTCCATGATGAAGAAGAAGAAAAAAATCTCTTACAACAAAAGGTCTTTTGAATTGATGGGAATCAGAGAAACACAAACAAACTAGAGATCAGCATGGAACTTGGAAAAATCACAAGTAGAAGCAGATCAGTACTCTCCCCTATTATCAATAGAATTTATAGTTTCCTGAAGACATCCAAATAAGTTCAAAAAAGATGTTGCATTTTGTGTATTTGGTTATGATGGGATACCACCTGTCTCAGAGACATGTAGAGCTTAAGTACTTAATATTATGGTTACTTATTTTACTTTGTTTTAACTATTTGCCTGTTCATATGTTCTATGCTTTCTAAAGTTGTTTAACTGAAGTTCAGTTTTATAATTAAGTGTCACCATCAACTCCTGAATAATCTGTGTCTTTTATAATGAGAAAATAAATATATCCGCCTGCACTTAGACTAGGGTATTGGGCAGGGATTCAATTTGTACCATTGTGGATATCCTCTAAGAGATGGAAATAAGTAAGGCAACCTCTCAGTTTGCCAAGTAGTCCATAAACCATAAATAGGTTTATTCCTATTGCTCTGTCATAATTATTAATAGTGCATCTGCTCACTCTCAAAAGTATGCTAGTTTGGATGATAAATAAAAGAACTCAAAAATGAGAGTGAGAAGATCGTCATCGGGGAGCTAAAGTACAAAATTAACAGAATGGATCAAATCAGAGACAGATAGGTACATCTGAAAGTTAGAAAAAAAGTAATTAGAAGGTAATAGCATATCTAAAGAAATTCAATTTCAATTAGGAAAGAATTATTGAATAATAGAAGCCTAGAAAAATCATTGTCACAGATTCCGTTTGTGCAAGCATGACCCACGTGCCACAATGCCTTGGATCAGGACATTTTTATAGCATTTTAAGCCCACAGAAGTCCTCACTGTATTGTGAAGATGAATGTATATGGCAATCTCAACCAGCGATATTAATCATTTGGAGTCTACAACTTCCTTCTCTTGCTCTAATTTTGTGTTTATCAGTCAGCCGTCTGGTTATCTTTGACTTTTCATGTATAGATATGTATACTCTCTTTTTTATTCAGCTTTTATTTAACACCTACCATGTGTCAAGAATTATGATGGACACTGGGGATACTAAGATGGATCCTGCTCCCATATACAGCTCACAGGCCATGTTGGGAGAGAGAAGGAGATGAGAAAGGAAGAGGGAGAAGGAGGGAAGAGAGAGAGAGAAAAAAGGAAGAAAAGAGGGAGGGAGAGAGAGATAATTACTGTTTGGGGTGCTGTGGGAGCACCTAACTATGGGAGCTGGGAATAGGGAATAAGGAATGTCACGGGAGGCTTCCTGAAGGAGGTGGCATTTAAGTGAAGTTAAAAATAAAATGAATGGAAACAGGTTGGTCAAATGGAATAAGAGAATGTATATTATAGGCAGAGGAGGACAATAAAAGCAGTTAAGGGGTTTGAAATTTACACTGGAAGATACAGTAGCAAGGCTTTTTGTTTTATTTTTTGTCTTTACTGTTTTAGATTTATTCTCTAACTGATCTATGTAGTCCAGGGAGGATAGCAACAATATTTCTCAAAAAAACAAGTGAATTGCATTCCCATGGAGTTTTGACTAAAGGGACTGCCATCCTGATTAGAGTTTTATTAATAAAAAGATTTTGAATTTTATTCTCAAAATGGGAAAAGGCTAAATATGCATATTATGGTTTTATTTTGAAAATATATCCATTTTTAAAATTTTATTTACTTATTTGAGAGAGAGAGCGAGCATGAGCAGAGGGAGGGGTAGAGGGAGAGGGAGAGGGACAAGCAGACTCCCCACTGAACATGGAGCTCAAGGTGGGCTGGATCCCAAGACTCTGGGATCATGACATGAGCCGAAGTCAGACGCTTAACTGACTGAGCCACTCAGGTGCCCCATCCATTTTTCTTAGATCATGTTCCTTGGCAGCCATTCCAACATCATGGACCTAGAAAATAAAAGACACAAATAACATACAAGAAAGAAGGACTACAAAATGTAGGCAAAATCACTGACTGATAGGAAGGGTAAATGTAAGGAAAATCCTGGGTCTTTGTGAAAGAGAAGTTAAAAGCAAAATAAGGAGTGTCTAAATATGGACATCCTTACTGGCACATCTGGGATGAACTTCTAGAGATGGACTTGGTGCCAGAAAAGGAGAAGCAAGAAGTCTTTAATATTGGTTTCCAATTTTGAATATCTGGGGAGAGAAAAGTACAGAGTTGCTTTGAATCAATATAGGGCAGTCACATCAGGACAAAAGGGGCAACATGCCCTGATTTGACAATGTGAAGAGCTTAAGCCCTCTCAGTCCTACACTCTTACCACCACTCTTATAGCTCCTTTGGCTCCAAGGAGGTATGGAAGAGATTCAGATTTGTGGAAGCTCCATGAGGTTCTAAGAAGATAGCTAATAGAAAGAATAGGATTATGTCTGGTAGGGAAAAAGTGTTTCTGAAACCAGGCTCAGGATCAGCATCAAATAGCAGTAAAACATCAAAAATTTCTATATCGCTTACAACAGAGAAAGGTGGTACTGAGTGATCACAAAAGGATGAGTAAACTTTACCAAACCAGGAGAAAAACAACAAATTTCCCAGCTACGGTAATCCTACAGGGCAGACAAGCCACCTCACCCGGGGATCAGAGAAGATAAAAAGGGGAGAGGGCAGATAACAGCTCCTGCCACAACACCATCATACCTTCTTTCTCAATACCTCACCGCCATCTTGGGGAAGAGGACATGAAAGGGAAAAGATATGAAAAACTAAACACTTACCCCCCCCCAAATCAAAGGATTATAAAAGGCTCTTTAAATCAGAAAGGTCCAAGAGTAAATTGACAAGTACTAGTCAGACAATTGGACTCCAGAAGTTGGTCCTCTTATGCCACTTCCGTTCCATGAAGTATGGAAGGATTCTATAAGTTCCTCCATGTGTGGTGGTGATACTGGTTTGAGTGTGGATTGTGGACGGTGGCAAATCGCAGAGCCAGAGAGAAATGATGGATTTGTCCACTGTGAGTTGTTCAGTTATCTCTTGCTACACTATATTTTCTTAATATAGTATATTAAGAAATATACACTATATTTTCTTAAATATAAGAGCCAAAGCCAACACTGTATTATTTTTACAATTCTGTAGGTTAGGATTACTTATGCATCTGTAGTCATCTGACAGCTCTACCGGGGCTGAAGGGTTCAAGATGTTCTCATTTATGTGCCTGAAAATGGGTCCTGGCTAGCGAAGGGGCACCTTAATTCTCTCCTACACTTCCCACTTTGCAGTGGGTTAAACTGGACTTCCTCACAGCATACTGCTCTCAGGATCCCAAGAAAGAAACAAAATAAAATCTTAATTTTATGCAATTCAGGTAAATAGAGGTTCCAGAGGAAATGTAGATTCTGTTGTAATAGTGAAATTTTCTTCTAATGATTACATTGTTCTCATATTGTTCCCTGCTTGTTGGCTTTGAATGATATAATTATTTCTCTGGGGTTAATTAACTGCAAGGGAAAGATGGGTTTCTGGTGCTTGGAACTCATTTTTTTTTACATTTTTTTGGTATTTCACCCATCCCCTCCACCCACCTCCTCTCTGGCAACCACCAATTTGTTCTCTGCTTCAGAGTCTGGGGTTTTTTTGTTGTTGTTGTTTGTTTGTGTCTTTTTTCCTTTGTTCATTTGCTTTGTTTCTTAAATTTCACATATGAGTAAAATCATATAGTATTTGTCTTTCTCTGACTGACTTATTTCACTTAGCATTATACCTTCTAGGTCCATCCACATTGTTAGAAATGGCAAGATCTCATTCTTTCTTCATGAGTGAGTAATTTTCTTTATATTTTATATACTTGGGCACAGAATTTATATACCTGACACTAAAATATCAAGTCAGAGGATGAGTAGCCCTTAGAGAATCCAACTATGATATGCGAGTTTCTTCATGTTTGCCTGTTTGCCAAGCTGCTTTTCACAGTACATTTAACCACAAGGTCAGGGGTATTTGTGACCCACAAAGTTAAGAGCACTGCAGAAGTGAAGCAATGGGCAAGAGCTGACAGTGTAAAGGAGAGTTGAAGGGTTGTTGGTTAATACCCCACCACTCGGCCCCATTCTCATTTCCTTTTTCCATATTGCCTTATTTCTATAATTAGTTGTGAACTGCTCAAGATCTCTGGCCTGTTTCCTGGTGTCCCTCTGTCAAGCTATCTGACAAGGTTGAGGATCAGTAACATATCACATTTACAGATGTATTTGTGATAAAAAACCAAAACTGTTCATTATATAAAATGTGCCATTTAAAAAAAAATTACATTTTGGGAGTTCGGCTAATTAGCTGGGATATTGCTATTGTTCATTCTGATAATTTCAAGGAATTCATGCCATCTAACACCACATTCCTTCAGAGTTTCAAAGCATTTGATTTCATAAATTTAGGTATTTGCCTGTGGTGGAATCATTAGTATGAAAGATATTTCTCAAAACTCCATGTAGGTCAGGCGCCTGGGTGGCTCAGTTGGTTAAGCGACTGCCTTCGGCTCAGGTCATGATCCTGGAGTCCCTGTATCGAGTCCCGCATCGGGCTCCCTGCTCAGCAGGGAGTCTGCTTCTCCCTCTGACCTTCCTCCTTCTCATGCTCTCTGTCTCTCATTCTCTCTCTCTCAAATAAATAAATAAAATCTTAAAAAAAATTTAAAAAAAACTCCATGTAGGTCAACTATTATTCTTGCTGAATAAAAAAATTAATTTTATTAATCAATTTTTAACTAAGTTAATTAATTAAATTAAATACATAGCAGGGACACAAAACGTCCTTCTAACTGATCACTTGTACACATATATTAAGATGTACATTCTTCCATCACTTTAATAGTTGTTTTCTTCATTTTACAATGAACTCTATATTAAATTTTTGAATTTATAGAAAATAACTTTTCATACTTGATGTTGATTTGAAAGTCACATTGTATCTTTATGGTCACAAGATTGAATCCATAGCAGAGAAGAATAATTTTAAAAATTCATGAATGGTTTCTACTTTCTCAAAGTTAATTGCTTAAGCAGGTTTAATCTTTATTACAGATTGTTCAATAATTGAAAGCTGTTTGTATTTCACACCAGAGAGGTCAGGTTTATGTTCACAGTAACACCTCAGATTAAGGAATAGACCTCAACTAAAGAAAGAATTAACCTAGAAAACAGAAATTTATTCAAAAGCACAGCTTGTGATTTTTTTTTTCCTTTCAGGTAAGCCCTAGCTCTTAAAAAAAAAAAAAAAATGGCTATAAAGTCTGCCAGAACATAAACCCTTCCAAGTCACCACTCTGCATTACACACACACACACACACACACACATGCATTACACACACACACGGACACACGCATGCATGCACGCGCTCCCACCCATGCACACACACACATCTGCACGCACACACGCGCGTGCTCACACACATACACACACAAGCTCATACTCTACTAATTTCCCCAGGGCTTATCTGATATAAAAGCAATTTTCTTCCTTTTCCCTCATGAAGTTTGTATTTTCAAACTGCTGTGAAACCACGCATTTAGTATAGCTCTTCATTTCTTTTTCAATTACCTAAAAGAAATATCCATCTTTTAAGTGCATTTAGGAATGTATCATCATAGTTCTATAATTGGATAGCCTTTCTTATATTGACTCTACTTCTTATACTTATGGTTGTAATTGATAAGCCAATAGATTTACATTGAAATTAGATTCCCGGACACTGGCAGTTCCATACCTGTGGTGATTTTGCTTATCTTGACCTGAATGTCATTTGTTTTCCGCTTAGATTCCATCAGCAACTTTAATGTAGTATTTACAAATAAATAATGGTGAAAAGTACACTAACGTTTAATACTATTAATATTAACTAAAGAATGTACGTTTGTTGCACAAGAAAATAGGTATTTTTTTAAGCTTTGTGTAGGAAAATGTTTCAATTAATCACATTAAGAGTTTATATATAGCAATACTGTATTTATTTTATTTTATTTTATTTCGTTATTTTCTTAGTTACATGTCCTGTAAATTCTGGTCCTAGATGATAATTCCAAAGTCAAATATTAGTAGTTTAAAAGCAAAGTATAATTTTACTCATATTATTGGAAGTTAGACATTGGTTGCAAATAATGCCTTACATAAAGAGTAATTCTAACATACTGGTGTTTATTACTTATGTTTTTTTTAAATCAAGTGGCCTAAAATCTATCACTTAAAGTATACACTTTGTTTTTATATGAGAAAATCGGCCACTCTTACTAAGATAATGATAGCTAGTATACTGTGTGTTAATTATATTCACTGTGTCAAGTACTTTATATATATATCATATGATTTAATTATTACAAACAATAAGTAACGTTTTATTATTTATTTATTTTTGAAGATTTTATTTATTTATTTGTCAGAGAGAAAGTACAAGCAGAGGGAGTGGCAGGAAGAGTGAGAAGCAGACTCCCCACTGAACAAGGAGCCCAATGCGGGGCTCATGACCTGAGCCGAAGGCAGACACTCAACCGACTGAGCCACCCAGGTGTCCCGATGTTTTATTTATTATTATAAAGATGAGGAAAAACAGCTATGAGATGGTTAAATAACTCAATTAAATTCAGACCACAGTGAAGCCAAGATTAGACCCAGACCTCTAGCTATCGCAAAGTCTGTTCTTAACCACTAGGCCTGTAGAAAAATCAGTTCTGTCCTTCCCACAGCACATATTTGAATGCTTTACTATATGCTAAGACTTCAAACAAAATAGCTAAATAGATGCAGGCCAAAAAACCCTGGGAAAATATGTGCTAAAACATATGTTAAAATATTAGTAGGATTCGTTTGCAAAACACAAAATTTTGAATGATCTCAACTTTGGTGGTTATAAAAATGTGGTTCAAGATCACCTACATACAAATCATCTGATTTTTCTTTTTTCTTAATCCAGACCCCTGGCACACATTATACAATTGACCCCAAATTATGAAGTAATAGGTCAGAAATGTATGATTTAATAAATTTCTTAGGTAATTTTCAGGTAGACAAATGTTTAGGAAAACTGCTCTCTTTTTTTTAATATTGGTATTCTTTAAAGTTTCATAAAGGTTATACATATTTTAATCTGAGTAAAAAATACAAAATATCTCTTGTGGATTTCTGCTCCCCCCCCCGATGTTGTTTGACTACATTCTACATTTATTTCTTCATTACATGCTTCTAAAATTAAACACACAAATAAATACATCTTTTTCTAAATTATGTTTTTTTCAACTTCATTTTTATTTGCTCAAAAATAAAGTTGAAATCTAATTATTTCAATTTTTGTTATGGCTCTCCTTGCTCGGTATCCCTGATTTCTTACCTCCAGTTGTTTGAGATGAATATGAAGGTGCAGGCAGTAAAAGAATGTCACATCCACTCACATTCAAGGATGCCAAAATATAGCTCCAGAGAGATTCTAAGCTCCGAACTCTCTGTTATCAATGGAAGTGAAAGTGATAAGTTTGGAGCTACCAGATTTTGGGATTCAGAGTCATCTTAACCATCATTTGAATTATCCTAGCTGGTAGGGTGGATGCAGTCCTTTATCCTTTAAATATTCAATGTCACTAAACTTTATGCACAATTTTAACCCACAATCAGATGAGTGGAAATTGAAATTAAAATACTTCTTTGGTCTATTATTTTTTATTTAGAGTTTTGTTTTCCCTTTTCAACTCTGTCTAATGTTCTTGGTACAAAATCATCTTTTGTGCATATAAATCTATTTATTCCATTTAGCAAACGTAGCAAAGGAATCTAATATAATCTGAAGGGTCAAAGTACGATCTCTGGAGGAACTATAAAAGACATGAACAAGGAAGATGAATTCTCCAGGCAGACAAATTTTTTTTTTCTTTTTTTATTTGAGAGAGAGAATGAGAGAGAGCAAGCACATGAGAGGGGGGAGGGTCAGAGGGAGAAGCAGACTCCCCGCCGAGCAGGGAGCCCGATGCGGGACTCGATCCCGGGACTCCAGGATCATGACCTGAGCCGAAGGCAGTCGCTTAACCAACTGAGCCACCCAGGCGCCCCCAGGCAGACAAATTTTAAGGAAACTGAAACAAGAGATTGTACAGTGTAATCTAAAAAATGTTCAGACAGCAGGTAGCTCAGCTTGCCATGGGTGGAGAGAAAGAATGGGATGGTTCAAAGATGGAATTTCGATGCTACTAAGAGATAAAGACAGAGTTAAACAGAAGCAATGCATGAATTTATATATCATTTTAAATTCTTTCTCACATGGAGTCAAAGGAAAAGCTTTAAAGTGGGGAGCTGGAATGTTCAAATTAGCATTGAGAAAAACCACTCTAGTTAAGTGTTGTACTAGTCCATTCAGGCTGAACTATAGGTTCTAGCCTGGACTATATGTATGCTATCACAGAACACATTGGCTGGGTGGCTTATGAGTAACGGAAATTTATTTCCCACAGTTCTGGAGGGTGGCAAGTCCAAGATCAAGGTGCTGGCAGATTCAGTATTTGGTACGTGCCTCCTTTCCAGCTCATACTGGCTGTCTTCTCTCTATAAGGTATAACCTCACATGGTGGAAACAACAAGGGAATTCTTTGAAAGGGTACTATCCTCATTCATGAGAGCTCCACCCACATGACCTAATCACCTCCCAAAGGCCTCACCTCCAGATACCATCACATGGGGGATTTGGTTTTAACATATAAATTTGGAGGGATATACAAACATTCAGTCTACAGCAAATGGTGGTGGGAAACTTTGGACTAGAATCAGACTTGATATTCTCCTTGTCCAAGACTTGCTATTTCTTCACTTCTTTATATAAAGCACGGAATAAAAAAATCTCAAAATTCCTGAGATAGGAATCACTCATATTATTTTTTTTCTGGTAATATTTTTATTATTATATAATTTAGATGCCATGTTAATGCACAGATTTTGACGGTTTTCTTGAGATATACCTGATGTACAAGTTTAAAGGGTACAGTTTGTCAAGTTTTGACATATGTGAACACTTGTGAAACATTAGCTCAAAAAAAAAATAGTGAACATATCCATCATCTCCAGAACAATGTAGTGTAGAATTAGAAAGAGCAGTCATCCTGGTCCTGTACCTGATCTTACGGGGAAAACATTGTCTTTCATCATTATGTATGATATTAGCTATAATTTTTCAGGCAACATTTACCAAGTTGAATAAATTTCCTTCCATTTACTTTTTGATGAGGGTTTTCATCAGGAATGAATGTTGGGACAAATTTTTAATTTCACTTATTTTCTGCACTGTGTTTGGTTTCCATTTCATTGATTTCCACTCTGATGTGTATTATGTTCTTTCTTCTACTTTGTGTTTTTGTTTTCTTTTCCCTTTCTTGTTTCCTAAGGTGGAAACCATGGTCATTGATTTGAGATGTATTTGTTTCTAAAAAGGCATTTTGTTTTATAAGTTCCCTTTTATGTTCTGCTATAACTGCACCCCACAAATGTTGACATATTGTATTTCATTTTCATTCAGTACTAAATATTTTAAATTTATCTTTTGATTTCTTCTTGGACTCATAAATTACTTAGAAGTATGGTGTTTTCCCAAAATATTATAATATTTGGCTAAAAATTTTATTCTTGAATTTTAATTCAGTTCCATGTGGGCAGAGAATGCATTTTGTTTTATTTAAACACATTT
Source organism: Mirounga leonina (assembly GCF_011800145.1). Lineage (NCBI taxonomy): Eukaryota > Metazoa > Chordata > Mammalia > Carnivora > Phocidae > Mirounga > Mirounga leonina. The sequence continues at coordinate 58,657,208 of NW_023270807.1, read as the reverse complement.
CAATTTAATAATACTGGTTTTATGGCCCAGGATATGGTCCATCTTGGTAAATGTTCTATGTTGCTAGTATCACAACATTAGAGTAGTTTAATTACATTTCTTCTCTCCAAGATTTGGCATTATTCGTGTCATGCATTTTACTTCCTACATACGTTGTGTACTTTGAAATACACTTTTATTATTTTTTGCTTTGGTCAATTTATTTAAAGATGTTAAATAATAGTAACTCTTTATATTTACTCATGTAGTTACCATTTTTTACTGTTCTTTATTACCTTTTGTACAACTAGGCTTCCTTCTACATTATTTTCTTCTTTCAAAGGACTCTTTAAAATTTCTTATAATGAATGTCTCCCTTTGTCTGCATAAGGCATTATTTTTTTTAAAGATGTTTCACTGGACAAAAATTCTAAATTGACAGTTGTTTTCTATATTACTTCAAAGATGTTGCTCCACTGTTTTCTATCTAGCATTGCTTCTGAAGAAGTCCTTACTTTGTTGTTGTTGTTATCCTTTTTCTCTTTTACTGTTTTAAAGATTTTCTATCACTGACTTGAAGCAATTTGGTTATAATGTATGTTGGTGTAGTTCTCTTAATATTTCTTGCTCTTGCAGTTCTTTGAGCTGTTTGAATAATAGCTTTCACTCAATTTGGATAATTTTCAGCCTTTATTTCTTCAAATAACTTTGGTCTTCTTACTTCAGGGACAATACATATCTAACCGACAGGTTAAAGTTGTTTCTCAGATCACTGCTTGTCAGTTCTTTTTTTTTTTTTTTTTTTTTTTTTTAGTGATTTTCCTCTTTGTATTTTATTTTGGAAACTTTGTATTGCTATATTCAAGTATACTAAACTTTTCTCTTGAAATGTTTAATTTAACATGGTTCCACCCAGGATATTTTATTTTTCATCTCAGACATTGTCATTTTTATCTCCGGCATATCTTAAGATCTTCAACCTTTCTTCTAGCTTCTTAACATATGGTATATAGTCAAAAAAAGGTTTTAAATGCCCTTTGTAATATTTTCATACTGTGAGTCACTTGTGGGTCTAGTTCTATGAGTCATTTTTCTTTTCACTTGGGTTGCATTTGGCTGCTTCTTTACATACTTGCTATTTTTTTTAATTGGATACTATACATTGTGAACTTTACCTTTTTAGACATTGGCTATTTTTTATATTCCTATAAATGTTTTTGAGATTTGTTCTGGGACAGTTAAGTTATTTGAAAATCATTTAACCTATTGAATAGGAATGTCTTACTCTTCATCTTCACCGAGTATAAATTATTTCTCATTGCTATCAAATTTTAGTTAGAGAAGCATATAGAATATAGTATTTTGTATCTGGTTTCTTTTGTTTGTTAGTCTTTTGAGTGTCAACCATATTTTCGCACATATCAGTAGTTTTTCTTTTTAGTGCTTTAAAATCCATTGTATGAATACATAATACCTCGTCTATCGATTCTCTTATTGATGGATATTTGAGTTCTTTCTAATTTTGGACTATTCTGAATAAAGCTGCTACGAACGTTCTTGTTCAAGTATTTATTTGAAAATGTGTTTTATACTTTTATTCTTTATACCAGTGTGTGGAATCACTGCCTCATAGGGTAGATGTATAAGTACTTAAGAAATTGTCAGACACTTTACTGGAGTAGTCACGTTCTCTTACAGTCTTACCAACAAGTTTTGTGTCAATTGCTCCAACATCCCACTATCATTTGCTTTTGTCACATTTTAAATTCTTTTTATTTGTAGTCATTCTTGTGAGTATAAAGTAGTAAACTTTTAATTTCTGGAGGAAGTTGGACATCTTTCATCTTTTTTTTCATTTTTATATTTTTACTTATGAAGAACATATTTCATACCTTTTTTTTTTTTTCAGTTACTTTGTATTATTGATTTTTGAAGCTCTTTATATATTCTGCCCAGGAGAACTTGAATTAGATATCACTGTTGTGCAAATTTTCTCATAATCTGTAGCTGGTCTTCCCATTTTTAAGTGGTGTCTTTTAATGAGCAGAAAATTTTAATTTTGATGAAGTCTTATTAATCCATATTTTCTTTTATATTTAATTAGTAGTATGTATGTTCTCTGTAAAAACTCAAATATAATCTCAAATTTAGAGTTGCCAATATTGGTATTCCCATACCCATCTCCCGAAAGTTCCTGATTTCTAATAGACATGTGCAGTTTCAAGCCACAGCTCTATCACAAGAACCTACAAAATCACTGAGTAACAGAAGCAAATCACCACTCGAATGAAATCTGATTTCATTTGTATGAAATCTGATTCATTGTGTATCTTCTAGAATCAAAATAAGGGAGGATGTTTTTGACCATCAACTAATTTCTTTGTGTTGATATTAAGAAACAACTTTTTTCCACATAGTAACATACTTTCTTATCAAATGTCCCATCATAACTGATCACTTGGCACCTTCGCACATATACAATGTGGCTTACAAAATCATCTCTATTTAATAGAATCTACTTTCTTGTTTCCAAATTTTCAATATTAAGTAAAGCAAAAAGTCAGAAAGCATTTTTCCATTATATATGAATTGTGAATATGCTAATAGTTAATTTTTAATGAATATATGATTTAAACCAACTAAAAAGCAAAATATTTTGTGGCATGTCAACAAGACAATAATTGCTTTTACACACATAATATTGTTGATACATGACAACCATAATATTTAACATTAGAATTTTCTCAATAACTCATCTGCTTTATTTTCTGATAAAGCTGCCATTAATTTAGGGAGCTGATTTCATTAGTGGCTTAGTAATAGTACAATGTGAATATCATTATATCTTTTTAATGTTTTTCTATAAGCAATATTAGTTTAAATAATGCTTTTTAAATTATTTGTTAAATCATTTAAGATTTCTTGACAGGTCAGATGAATTAAATCTAATGATTGCTCCCTGATTTGATCAGTCAGTTAAGCAAAAACAATAGAGAAATCTTGGATACGGAAGCATGACAAAAGCCATCGAAAAGTAAGAACTTGGAACTTGTGAATAGATACATTCTGAGTATTTTTAGTATCTGACAGAGAAACTAGAGTGGGTCTGTAACTAAAAAGATGCAAAAATTGTTTTTCCTTGAATGAGAAAGAAAGTTTAAGAGGAAGGAGTCTTAGTCCATCTGAAGCGTGGAAAAGGAAATTTCCAGTTAAATTAAAATCCATATGCCTGCAGCATTCTCCCAGTAGATGATGTGTGGTTCACTAGTAGGAGAGATCTTTCCTTCCTAGGCAGGTACACAGAGTGGGTTCCCTGATGATGGTTCAGGAAAAAGGTAACTTTTTCCAAGCTGCTTAGAGTCATAAAACTCACTACCTATAGTCTGATTTTCATATCACTAGCAAGTCTTGTACCATTTCTGAAAATAATAATTGATTTCTCATTTTTCTTCCCAATTCTCACCTTTATTAAAGAGTAGAGAATACCTACAAACCAATATACATTTATAGTCATCTCAGGTAATCTGAATTTTCATTCAGATTAAAACATAAGTATATGGTGATTTTGGGATAATGATAATTGGCACAATCTGAATCCACTTCTAGAAAAGACATGGCTGCCAGAGGTAGGATGCTGCAACTGAGAACCAGGTACAGAACCTCAGACTAGGCAATACTTAATGCCAGGGATTCTCTGCAACTGAGATTGGGAGAGGCAGTTAAAGAGATCCAAGATAGGTTTCTTAGGTACAATAAAAGAAGGCAAGTTGACAATCAAATCAGGCAAACAAGAGGCAGATGCAAAACCTAAGGTAAAAGTAATATATAATTCTATACTAGAGTCAGTTAAGACTCAATAAATCAACATGGGAGAAAAATTTCCTTCCTTATTATAGAGTTGCACTGTGCAATAAAGTAGCCACTAGCTACATGTTGCTATTCACACATAAATTTAAAATAATTAAATAGAATTAAATGCTCTGTTTATCAGATTGTCATTTCCTTTCTCAATAACCACATGTGGCTAATGGCTACTTTATTGCATAGAGCAAGTCTAGAGTATTTTTTTTTTTTTTATCACAGAGCACTCTAGTGGACAGTGCTGCTCTAAAGTAATGGCCTCAAACATTTGTAAATCGCATAGCAACTTGCATTTGCATGGATAAATCATCTGGTTTAAATGTACAGCTTCCCAAAAGACAATTCTACAGAGGCCAACTCAATACAGATGAAAAAAATAGTTACGGACTTTAAACTTGTGACTAGATCTCGAACTGTGATGCAAACTTCAAGGTCTTGTGGAAACACATGTATGTCCTCCCTGACATCTCTCTCTAAAACTTCAACACATAGGGGTGTATTTCTGCAAGTTAGTCATGGGGTCATTCATTCATTCACTCATTCAGAAAGCATTGAGTGTGTAATAAATTATGGTAAGGAGTAGAAATACAAAAAAAAAAAAAAAAAAAAAAAGGAAGATCCACATTGTTCCTACAAGAATCTCATAGCCCAAAGGTGAAGGTATGCCTGCAAGAAAATCATTCCAATATATTATGTCATTAATGTTATAATGGAAACAGTTTTAGCTGATTTTATTTTATTTTTTTTAAGATTTTATTTGTTTATTTGAGAGAGAGCACGCATACAAGCAGGGGGAGCAGCAAGCTCCTCACTGAGGAGGGATTAACTGATTTTAAAAAGGCAATTCTTTCAGCAATTTTGAGGGTGATTTAAGGGAAGATGAAGATTGGAGAAAGTAAGTTAATGTACCAAGTCTGAAGTAAGGCAGTAGTAGAGGTAATAGAAGATAAATTCAAAAATACTCAGAAGGACAGTAGATTATAAACTCCTTGATTATAGGTACTAACTCAGTATATTATCTCAAGTATATTACTTAACTAAATTATCACTTGTTGAATTAAGAAAATGGGAGGAAAAGTTGATACAATTTAATGAAAACTGAGTGTAGTTGTGATGGAGAATGAGGTCTGAAAGAATTCTCACACATCAATTCCATCCTATATTCTCTTACCCTATTATAAGATATACTCCCCCATGCTGTTGCCCAAGCCAGAAACTCTGGAGTCACCTTTTTGTCCTCCTGTGTCTCTTCTCCACAAGCACTTATATCTCATGACTCCTACTCATTTCTCTCGAAGTTGTTCAAATTTCTTCATCCCCATTTCTATTGATTTAGTTTTTTCTTTTCGTTTTGCTTTTCTTTACAAGGGTTAAATAACAGCCACTATTTTTTTTAGACTCTAATCTAGGTCCCCTCAAACTGATTCTCACCCTGACACTGAGGTGACTCTTTTTTTAAAAAAAAGATTTTGTTTATTTATTTGAGAGAGAGACACAGAGAGTATGAGTGGGGGGGGGAGGGAGGGGCAGAGGTAGAGGGACAAGCAGACTCCCCAGGGAGTGCAGAGCCCCACGTGGGGCTTGATCCCAGGATCCTGAAACAATGACCTGAGCTGAAGTCAGACACTTAACCAACTGAGCCACCCCGGTGTCCCTGAGGTGACTTTTTTTTAAATCTAAAATATGATTATAATTAAATCATCCCCCTCTTATATTTCAATGAGTATTCATTCCTTAAGAGGTAAGTAGAAACTCCTAACAATGGCATTACTTTAGAACATACACTGCTTTATTTCTTCTCCCCATGTATATTCACAACCTCAAATGTAAACTTTGAACCGTATTTAACCCCATCCTTTGGTTGTTTATGTTGGTTCTCCCAAGCCATTTTCTGTACCATCTCCTGAGGAGGTTTTCCCCATTCATTTTTCCTGGTCCCCCATCTGGATTAAGTACCTTCTCCACAAAGTCATATAATCCTATACAAACCTAGAATAGTACTTTTTACAAAGGATTTTGATCTGTTTATTGTAATATATTAGCTTTACGTTCTTCAGCATCTAACAGAGTGCTTAGCAATGACTTTTACCAGGAAATGGAATACAGAGAGAAGAGATTTGGGGGAAATTTATAAATGCTCAGTAGTTACATAGAGGTGTCTGGCAATCAGAGAAGTAGTCTAGGCTCAACATAAATGTGAAGTCACTGAAATCTAGCTAGTAGTTTAAGGAATGAGGTTGTATAAAACACCCATGGGGAAAAGCAAGAAAGGCAATGTCTCTAGATGATTTCTTGATTTCCTCTTCAAATTTTTTTTTAAGATTTTATTTATTTATTTGAGAGAGAGAGAGAAAGAGCACGACCTGGGGGCGGGGGGTGAGGCAGAAGGAGAGGGAGAAGCAGGCTCCGCGCTGAACAAGGACCCTAATGAGGGGCTTGATCTCTCCCAGGACCCTGAGATCATGACTTGATGCAAGGCAGACGTTTAACCGACTGAGCCACCCCAGGTGCACCTTAAAGTTTAATATTAAAAGCTAAATTAAAGAATTCATTTATACTGGTAACCCATGCTTTCTTCCATCTTTCTATCTGCCTCTGTTACTAGTTTAGTAATATTAATGACATTTTTCATATTGTATTTTCTTTATACTATTTATTATAATTTCTTTAATTCTGAACTTGATTTTCCTAACAGTTGAGCATCACGAGGTGACCAGCACGACCTTCTCTGCCACTCTCCATTCATTTTTTACCAATGGAGTTTTAGCTATTAATTGGTGACCTGTTATTTTCCTGAGATATCGCTGTTCACTTTTTTAGCAAATATTTATCGAGACTCTAAACCTTGAATAGACAAAACTAAGTCATGTGAAGGAAAATGGGACATTCCTCCCCAGCTGCCTATTGAATAATCAAGAAGGATTTTTCCCTACTAGTAGATATAAGATTTTTTTTTTTCTTTTTTTACTGGAAAACTCAGCAAAGTAAGTCTTTGCAAATGTAGGTCCATGCATTTCCAACATTTTGCTTAGGGTGACAGGCTCATGAATGCCCTAAGGGTTTTCTGGGTGCTCTTCTTAGAGTCGCAATGGCCAAAATTGCCTATGAAAAACTCAAATTTGATCACGTAACTCCCCTAATTAAAAAATTCTAATGCTTCTGACTGTACTAAAAATACAGAATTTTTTATGTGGGCAACAAAGCCTCCAATGATTCAGTCTATAGTGAAATGTTAATCTTACTCTCAAGTCCTTTTGTCCTTGCTCACTGTTTTGGCTCTACCAGTCTTCTCTCTTCCCTGACCGTGTTTTCATCCATGTTATTCTTTGAGTGGTTCTTCTCTAGAACTTTCATCCTTCCTCTCTCTCTTCTGGTGCAATTCCAATTTTTATAGTTTAACCTAGAATTTCATTTACTCAGTCACCCTTCACTCATGAATGTAAGCTGCTCTCTCTATAATGCTCTCTACTCACTACATTGGGTAGTTGGTTTAATATGTAACAATATATTGATTTGTGTAACTATTTGTGTAATGTTTGCCTACATATTATACTGTAAGCCGTATTACAGGAAAACCCAGCCTGCTAGCCAATCATTTAATCCTTAGCTAATACCATAATATCTGGCTCACAAGAGGTGTTTAGGGAACATTTGTGGAATTAACATTCTTCAAAATATTTTCTTTAGAAGGAAGTTAATCATAAATCATAATTTATGAACTCTCAACTAGTCTTAACAAAAATATTACTGACACATGTAACAAATAAGGTTTACTTCAGTAGAGATCAAATAGTAAAACCATAAGCATGACAATGTAGGGGCAGATCCTTAAACATATCATTATACATTTGAAACTATCATAAACGAATCATGTATATCAGTTCTATGTCTATTGCCACTGCAATCACAAGAATATTTTTCCTTAAATTCTGTTTCTATTCTTCCCCTACTGGAATTTAACTAGTTTTAAAACTAACTTGCTTACATTTTTCAAGCTATAAAATAGAAATTAAAATTATTTTCAAAAGAAAAATTCACATATCACAAATAATGTTCACCTACTATATTATATTAAAGACTGTGTTGAGTCCTGGAGGACTTCAAAAAGAGATCTTAGATACATTTCCACCTAAGAATTAGACCATGAAAGCTGAGCAGAAAATTCTGATAGAGAGACGGGGTGACAACCTTTCAGGTATAGCAAGTGCATGAAATGGGAAAATTCTTGGCAAAATTATTAATCAATTATTTGGTATGTTTGAAATATAGAGTATATGAGTGTAGTAACGAAAATGGGAGCTAAAAAGACAGTTTAGAACAAGTTGACGTGGAGTTCAAAGTGTCTCTAAATGACTTGTCAAAAAGCTGTTATTTATATTGCAGGTAATAGGAAAAAAAAAAAACAACTAATGACCATTTTGCTCTTTGCAGCGATCAAATGATTTATCAGGTTCCATTTTGTAAACATATAACTATATTGGGGGTGTGAGGAGTAGATTAAAAAACAAACTATTGGAAACAGGAAAAGATAGAAAGTGCTAACATTGGGATAAAGATAATGAAGGTCTGGCTCTGTATAGGTGTATGGGAAGAATCCAAAATATGTACTTGTTTGCTTCTGCACCCCCTACATAAAGTCTATCCCTGGGACAGACTGTAGTTCATATACATCCGTTTAACTTGGAGGTCAACACAGTCTCGGAAACATACTTGGAGATCTAGACAAGTGCTGAGGGGGAACGGACCTGGTGGTTTCAGCAGTAAGTTTAAAAGAGGGAGGTGAAATGAGAAATGCCAAATAGGTTGGAAACATCTCCCTTAAAGTCAGGAAGAAACAAAGATGTCTACCAGCACCTATGAGGTTCAGCATTGCGTTAAGGGTTGTAGACAGCTCTATAAGACAAGAAGAAACTTAAAAACAAAAGATTGAAAGAGGAAATAAGACATTCATTATTTGCATATCATGTGACTGTTTACATAGAAAATCCAAAATAATCTAAAGACAAATGCGTAGAAATAAAAGGAGAGCTTAGCAAGGTGGCTGAATATATGATATCCTTATATACCTTTATATACAAGGAACAAATAGTATAAAAACAGTATTTTAAGAAAGACACCATTTATAATAGCTACAAAAATTATAAATTACCTAGGAACAAATGAAACAAATATATGCAAGAACTATATGCAAAATAAATTGCAAAGGACATTAAAGAAGGCAAGTGAGTGTTCATGAGTAAGAAGATAATATCAAATAAATACAAAAATTATTTCCAAATTGATACAAAGATTTGACTTCATTCTGATTAAAATTCCAGCAGTTACGTTTTGGTGTGTGTGTGTGTCATTTAAATGATGATTATGAAATTTAGGTGATATAACAAGATACTTCTGAAGACAGAGAATAAGAAAAGATTAAATACAAAACCCAGAAACAGACCCACACATGTATGATAGGTTCCAGATGTAGCATAGCGGATCACTGAGAGAAGGAGATACCATTCGACAAATTAAGTGAGGGGGAAAAGATGTTTATACAGGTGGGGGAAAAAGGAAGTACACATTTGAATTAAACTAAAATTATAAAGTAAAACTTTAAAATTTTTAGAAAAACATATAGATGAATATCATTCTGTTATCAATAAAGGAGGCATTTCTTAAACAGAATATCAAAAGTGTGAACAAGAAAGTAATAGAAGATACATTTGGCAACATTAAAATTAGCAACTTATGTTCATCTAATAGACTTTTTAAAAAGTGAAAACACACAGGTAACACAGGAGAGGAGATGTTTGCAGCAAATAAAACCAAATAACAGTTTAGATAATATCAGTAGTATTTAGGCGCCTAGAAATCATTAAGAAAAAAAAAAAAATTCAATAGAAAACTGGGTAAAAGTCCTGAGTAGACATTTGAAAGAGTATGAAACACATGTAGCTAATACACATGGGAGATGATCAATAGCACTAGACAACAGGAAAATGCAAATCAAGACCACAATGGCATTTGACACATTTGATAAGAAAAAATTAGAAAAAAAATCTGAGAAAGACCAAAATTTGGAGAGGAAAGGTTCTCCTACATATTGATGATTTAGGTGCTGCCCTGTGCAGGTTTGGCAGTGTTGGAGAGTAGAACTTTGACATACTCCAAAGCTCAGAGTATGTATATCTAATAAATATTTTAATACATGGATACCAAAAGATATATATATATATATATATACACACACACACACACACACACATACTAGTACAATATATGACATAAAAAAAATTCTAGTAGCCACTGACTAGAGAACAAATAAATAAGTAATGGTAGATTTAGTCAAGAAATATTATACAACAGTGAAAAATGGTGAACAAGAGCTATCAGAAAAAACATGAGCAAATCTTAGTAACATATTTTTAAGTTAAAAGGAAGTTTCAGAAAACATAGACTATCATAATTCTTTTCTCTATACATCCCTCTGCCTCTCTGGAAATTCTCATTTCCACTGTTTATTGTTTGGAGGAAGTAAGTAGAGGGGAGGAGAGATATAAGGAAACTACTGAAATTACTGAAAAGCTTGGGAATGATGAGGGTATAGGCGAAATGGGAGTAAAACAAAGTGGGGGAAAAAAGAGCTTTCGTTCAGAGACAGTAATTTCAGAGTTTGATACTCAAGAGTGAGGGTTTATTCCTAGTGTCACTGAAGGCAAGGATGCGGCTAGACATGTGGGTTACTAAAATTGCTTTGGAGTAAAGGGGCTCAGGATTGTTACTGGCTCCCTATTGTAGATGAAGTTTATTCTCGTTGATGTCTTGTTGCCTTAAGAAAAAGGGGGGGTGTATTTTCTATCAATCTTATAGTCTGTTTAAGAGCTTGTCTGAGAACTCAAGAATATGCTACAGCTATGTGTACTTAGTCAATAGCCTAACGAGTGGTTGCTGCACACCAGTGTTTTACCACAAGGTGAACACTCCAGTGTTCTGTAGGGAACTGCCAAAAAGGCACAGAAAGTATCTGCACACCTTTAAATTCATATGCAATCTTGCTTGGGCAAGAGAAAGTGTTAAGAGTTGGAGCGTCTATTCATTATGAATCCCTTCCTGCACACAGCCTTTTCAGCGGGGTCCTGCTCTTCCTTTCAACCTCTTCTGGACCTTGACATGGAGATCGGGCATGACATTGGTGGATGCTCACGGGAAATGGCGCCACTTATGGGCAAGACTTCCTAGGATGGTGTTAATTACATGAGACCCACTAAGTGAGTTTCCTTATGTTACAGGATGGCAAGGTTCAAATAACATACAGACTTAATGTTACCCAGAGCAACGGTGGGAAGACTGAGATAAAAACCCTGTCTGCTTGAATTTGGTTTAGCGACAGTTCCAGAAGTGAAGCACCCAACCAACTTGACTACCACGTGCTGGCCAGAGTTTCAGGAATATGTGCCACTGATGTCAGTTTGATTTCCAATACCAATAACAGCCTGAGCTGCCAGCAGATGCCAAGTACTCTTCCTATTTACAACATTATATCATTACTGTTCTTCTGGTCATCAGAGCTGGTACAAGTAATCACATTTCCGCAGCTAAGAATTTGAGGATGTTCTCATTTTCCATTTGAGACATTAAGGGCTGCAGACATTAACCTAAGACAAGGCTCTATAGACCCCTCCCTGGGTTGCTGCGAAAGATGATAAAGTTGTGAAACATAACAGTCCCATTTCTCTGGCAACGCATTCACTATCTCCTTTATAAACCCACCCCCATTATCCAATAATTAAAGTTTAGAAGTAGGCTAAGCTTTGTCCCAGACCCTCATCTCTTCTTACTCAGTGCTCTTTATTGAGACATTCTTGTTTACATTCACTGTTTCAGTTAATATGTTTTTGATGCTGACCTTACTATTTATGCATTTACTCCAGACTCTAACTCTAACTCATACATGTATAATGAATTGAAATTTCTTACAAGAAATTTCCACTCGGGTCTTTCAGAGGTATCTCCACCTGTGTCAAAAACTACATGCATTCTCTTCCTTACGAATCTAGAAATTTCTTATACTTCCTTCTATTTCTATGTGAGTTGATGAAAATTAGTTGGGAAAACTATAAATCTGATATAGATTTGAATAGCATAGTTGATATTACTAGTTCTCACAAAACCAATTTTCTCTCCTTCCGGACTGCAACGCCCTACAGCACTTGTGAGCCCCTTAAAATAGGTCAGGACTATGTGAATAGATCCTACTAAGCCTTTCTGAAGGTGTTGTAAGAGAAGGCTTCATGAGGGTACTAAAAGACTGAAGCAATCTGGATAATGAATTACCACAGGGAAGGTAATGACCATAGAAAGACATGCAAAAACAAAAACAGAAACAGAAACAGAAATGAAACCAAAACGCACAGCAGAGTTTTCATGAATAAGAAATAACCTTTCATTATGATAAGCCAATGAGATGTCATTGTTGCTTGTTACTATGACCAAATATAGTAGCAAACAACATTGCAGTCATCCTGTCGGAGTTTGGTAGCTGTAAGACTTCTAAATTAAGTTCTCCTGTCAGTAGCTTTCTTGTCCATAAAATGTTGATAGTATTAATCCTAATCTCATAGGGTTGCTCAAAGTATCGGAGGAGATAATTCGTATGAAGCACTCATTGTAAGTTATGACACAACAATTATTAACAACTTTTATATTTATTATTGAAATCATCAGGAAATTATGTGAATTTTTGCCTGCTAAATATCTTTTGAATCTGTCTCTTTCTATTCATTTTTACTGTTACCAACTTAGTTTAATCTAAACTAACCAGACTACTTATTGGTAGGGCCTTTTCCCTAATCTCCCCATTTCCACTCTGGTACCTATTTAAACTGTGCTCTAAATAGCAGCCTGAATGGTTTTTACAAAATGAAGGTCTTATCCAACAATCTTGTTTCTGCTTAAGAGATTTAAATAGTTTGCCATTGCTCTTTGGATAAAGATCAAATCATTAAGGTCCCTTGTACTGCTTTGCTAAGGTCTGGCTCCTAGCTATATTTTAAATGTATCCCAGTTGCATATTCCCATGTCTTCTTTGCACTCCATCAACACCATCTGTTAGTACATACCATGGTCCCTCCTGTCACAGGACGTTTACACGTACTTTGTCAGAGGCTTGTGAATTTTTTTCTCTTTGCTGAGTGCCTACTTCTCATCATTCACTGTCAGTGCAAACATCACTTACTCAGAAGCTCATCCCAATCCTCTAGTCGAAAATAAGTTTCCTTTATTAAAAACTGATAAAACACTGTATCTTTATTTTCCACCATCTGTGTGAGAAAAACTCAAGTGCATTTTTTGGTAGACTTTAGACAGGGGCCAAATAATAGGGATTTGACTCTGTTTCATCCTGTTTCAAGAAGGATGTTGTCAGTGTTATAAAGTCAATTGTTGGGTCACTGCTTACCTCTACCCTGGAAGAAAAGTAATGACCTTTTTAAAATTGGGGAGGGGAGTACTGGCGAAATTTTTTCTTGTACCTATGTGAGGACAAAGGGAAAAAATCCACACAAATGGGAATAGCAAAGGTCAAAGAAAAATTTAGGTAAAGTTTCGGTGTCATATTTTACATATAATGGGAAATTGCCACCCTGAGTAATAGAATGGCAGTAATGTCCTAACAGTACCATTAACATCTCAGTTTATGTTTTCCACACCTGGAAGACTCCTACCTTGTGGCAAGGTTTGAAGTCAATAAAAGTTATATACTCCTGGGAAGAAGATACAAATCAATAATATGTCTCATTATTCCAATATTTGCTTCTCTGTGAATCTTTTATAAATATAAACCAATTTTTTTTTATTTTTACCTCTTAAATTGTGCTGCTTGAGAGCTACTGAGGAAAGTCCCATCATTCATCAGAATCTAACAAAAAAGAACACTTCTCTGACATCATCTTATAATTCCTATTTATGTATTTAGCACATCTGATTAAGATCAGCATCCTCTTCTAGGCTCTAAACAATGACAGTGAGCAACATGTCTCTTTTTCAATTAGCACTGCATACACAGTATATAATACAAAACTTGGTTAATAATGTGAATTCACTATTTTTTAATATAAACAAATGGGCACACATATAATCAATTAATGTTGGGAGGGCACAGAATAACAGGCCAATTCTAACCAAGGTGTCCAATTTTTTAAAGAATGAGAAAGCGTATCTTGGAAATCAAAGTAATGGTTAATATAAGTGTAATTATTCTGCAGAGCAAAGAAATTGCAAACTACTTCTTTTGTTGAGTTTCAAACAAATACTGCAATAATGGAAAACCCAGGTTTCCATTAGGGAAAGAGATACAGGAATGTAAAGGAAAATAGTAAGATATGAGAGTATCTAATAAAAAGCGAGAGAGAGAGGTGGTGGTAGATGACACAGGAATGGTAAGTGAGCAAAATAGGGGGTTAAAAGAATAAGGTCGGGTTTGGTGGGCTGGGTGAGAGACTATAAAATACCAGGGATGGCAGAGATTGTGGTTTGTTTCCCGGGCTTGTTTATACATTTTCTTCAGTAGTCGAACCCCTGACTTCTAGCTGGCACATGGCTCTCCGAATTCAAGTCTACATTTCTGAACCTACCTTACAACTAACTGTGGGCATATGACTAAGTTGACCAATGTAACATGCGACTTGTGTGTGATATGTTACCTTACAAGAAAGGAACAAGACCTTTTTTGTTTCTTTTTGTTCCTCCCTCCTTATAGAAATGTGGATACAGGGCTGGAGATACAGCAGCCAGACTAAACTATGTGAAAACCTTAGGTTAGAAGCAAGATATAGGTAAATGTTAAAAAAATACTTTTAAAATATTATAGAAGGGGGGCGCTTGGGTGGCTTAGTTGTTAAGCGTCTGCCTTCGGCTCAGGTCATGATCCCAGGGTCCTGGGATCGAGCCCCACATCGGGCTGTCAGCTCAGTGGGGAGCCTGCTTCTCCCTCTCCCACTCCCCCTGCTAGTGTTTTCTCTATCTGTGTCTCAAATGAATAAATAAAATCTTTAAAAATATATATATATATAATATTATAGAAGGAACATATGTGCAGTGTGTCTTTTATTTCTCCCTTACCTTATGAATTTTTATCAAAATGAGTGGAATATATGATTTATGATAGATTTTTCAGTGCATTAACAATGTTGGATTAGATAGTAAACTCTACAGATTGACTTTAAGATAAACTATACTGGTAATTGAGAGTGTTATATTTTTGGAAGTATAATATTATAGAAATCTCCAGTTGAAATATAGGAAAACAGCAATTCTCCTTTGTAAACAGGCAGGGATATATTTGGTTATAAATATTTTTTTTTAAGTTACCCCCATAATAAATGTGAAAGCAAGATATAGTGTAAGGCAATATATTAAAAAGGAATTCTTAAAATCTTACAGTTCAGCATGGTTCACTAACAAAGTGTTCCTTATCTACATTATAACACATGTTTCTTGAGCTTTGTATAATAGAAATTGGAATGTTTTGAATTAGATCTAAGCCCTTAGGGTATAAATTACACTGGCTTCCAAATTTAGCATTATTTGACAGATACTAAAATAGGAGTATTCCCCATTTCAGAAATATTCTTGGACTCCATTTTGTGAAATTCATTTTTTATGGTGAAAGTATCCCCTTTACATACAAAGTTAGAAAAATTATTTAGTAAGAAGAAAACATTGGCGATAATATGTTCTTTACAATTAGAAAAACAAGGTCTGTTCTGCTTCCACTGTATGTGAACCAAAGCATTTCTAATTTTGATTTGCTTCCTATATTGTATTTCTGCATAATATTTTCTTTAAAAGGAAGTCTTGTTTCAGGTAAGAGTGAAGGATTGAATGCATGCATCAAATTTTGCTCCTTATTCAACCATAAAAATTACAGTAGACAGATTTTTTTTAATACATGGAACTCCAAGAATAAGAATAGAGAGGTGAAAATTTCAACAAAATTTTGGAAGGAGATGGGCATATGAACAAATGGTAGTTAACTAAGCAGATTCAAAAAAAATAGAATCCCAAGTGGGCAGTGTGAGGAACTGTCAACCAACCAGATTGTATCACAGAATTCTTTGTTTTTAAAGATTTTATTTATTTATTTATTTATTTGAGAGAGAATGAGAGAGAGAGAGAGAGAGCATGAGAGGGGGGAGGGTCAGAGGGAGAAGCAGACTCCCCGCTGAGCAGGGAGCCAGACTCTGGACTTGATTCCGGGACTCCAGGATCATGACCTGAGCCAAAGGCAATCCCTTAACCAACTGAGCCACCCAGGCGCCCTGTATCACAGAATTCTTAAAGGCACAGGAACCAGTTGTACAAACCACATTAATAACTTGTAATAGAGAAGGGAGAACACAATAAGAAGGACTTAATGTATTTTGAAAACAGTGGGTCCCTATATTCCCCTCCCTTTTCTTCACCTCTGGGAGCCTGTTCTCGACCAATTCAGTGAAGTGATAGTGTGTTATTCTCAAAAGAGAAAAAAGTGAAGTACTCCAGGCTAGAGGATGCCAGGTCCAGCTGAAAGCCCAATTACTAAATTTGAAACAGGTGGTTAAGTGACCTTAGTCATTCTGAATTCAGAATGTGGAGAACTCCGGTTCTCTTAAACAATGCTTACCAGAACACTGGCAGTCAGGGCCTTAATCTCTAGGCGAGAAACTTTTCATGAGAATCTAATAGGCCCAAGAGGAAAGATCAAAAGATAGGGAGATTTTGAAGGATTCATCAACAAAAAGCCCAATTAGATTAATCTATGGCAAAGCTCAAATTAGATAAACATTCTCTGTTACACCTTTGTGCATGTAGAACTTCCAACTCAGATTTTAGTCACCTTTTCTTAATCATTAACAGGTTGCTCAGAATTAAAGACAAACATTTGAAGAAAACCTCTAAAATAGAAGATAGGTAGGAATCCAAATAAGCAAGCAGAAAAAAAGCAACTGGGAGGAAACAGAATTCTTTTCAGGAAGAAGGGAATTTCATAGGATTGCTATTAGTTTTCAGAGATAGAAGATATGGTGGCCATAAAATAAGAACTCATAAAAATTAAAATAATTCAATGTTAAGAGACGTTATCAGAGTGAACACAGGAAGCAGAGAAAAGGAAATTCTCAAAGTAATGGGTCAGAAAGTTTTCTCCAAACTCAAGGACAACAGTGACTAAATTGAAAAAATTAGCAAGAGCTCAGCCCGGTGGATAAAAGTAGATACATGCCTATCACTTGGGTATTTCAGGATGCTGAGAATACAAACCTAAAATACATATTAAAAAATCACAAAGCATCAGGGATCTGAATGATTTTAGGTTTTTCCACAGTAGCCTCAAACTAAGAAAGCAATGAAAGGATACCTTGAAATTTATCTAGTAAAATTATTTTCAACTTAGAACTCTACACCCAGCGAAACTAACACTTATCTATGAGAGTAAAATAAAAGCATTCAGACATATACAGCGTTTTTCAGAAATATCTCAAAAAATGGACCTGTCCTGGAATTCTCAAGAAGCCACCAAAATTAGAGATAAACTTAGAAAAGAGAGGACATATGTTAGAGGCAACAGGATATTCAATACGGTTGAGACTAAGGGGATCCTGAGAAGGCAAAAGAAGGGAGGAATCTCACAATAATAATTATGCTGCAGACACAGAGGGCTAATCAGAAGTCCACATTGGAACAGTGTGATTCAAATGACAGATATATTCAGCACTGTCATGACCAAAATCCTCACTGCTACTGTACTACTTTTTAAATCTGAAAAGATAATTCTCAGGTGAGCCTAGTCCATATTGTCATTATACTTTGTTTCTCTTGATCAGACACTGATGAGGTTCTTCTTGTACATTCTGTGCCCTGTTTCCCTGAAACAGCCAGGCACTCTCTTCTCTCTATTTCAGTACTCTGCTTAAATTTACATTTCAGAGTTGGAGGTGAGCGGCAATAAGCCTAGTCACAGAATATATAGAACAGCCTATTCCCTGGGAACAATTTCTGGTGCGCCCAACAACCAGATGTGTGATTCTGCTGTGTACATATGCATTGTATACAATTTGTTGTATGTATATTTCATAATAAACAGATATTAAAAAGTATCTTATGCTAAAATACTTTTAAATCATTAGTGTTTAGTATATATACTCACTCAATAACAAGAAACTTGTATAAAAATGTAACTGAGTTGCAAAATATTAGAAACATTTTAATTAATAAAATATCCTTATCCAAGTTATTATATTTGTAAGATAAAATATATCCACTTGGTGTTCTCATAGTGGTTAGGGTTGTTCATCTGTAAATATGTGAATACCTCCTTGGTATTCTCATAGTTGTTAGGGTTATTTAGCTGTTTTATATATATCATGAGAATCTAATAGGCCCAAATATAAATCATTGGTATTTTCATCTGGTTAAGGTTATTTAGTTATGGCATATGTAAATATATCCACCTCGTGTTTCATAGTGCTAGAGTTATTTGTGGTATATGTACCTCCACTGATTACCTGAAGTTGTCAGTTTATGTTGATTGTAACATGTGTTCTCTTCCGTTCCTTATAATTTAAGTGTTATGCTAGAGAATGATCCTTACTCCAATATACTACCTTCCCAAAGAGAGGACACATTTTTTTCACTGGTTGAAATTATTATTATTTTTTAAAGATTTTGTTTATTTATTTGACAGAGAGAGACACAGTGAGAGAGGGAACACAAGCAGGGGGAGTGGGAGAGGGAGAAGCAGGCTTCCCGCTGAGCAGGGAGCCCGGTGTGGGGGCTCGATCCCAGGACCCTGGGACCATGACCTGAGCTGAAGGCAGATGCTTAACGACTGAGCCACCCAGGCACCCCTGGTTGAAATTATTTTGAAAGTAATCAAGATTTTATTAAGAATAGTATCTCAAAAAAAAAAAGAAAAGAATAGTATCTCATATATGCATAAGTACCTAATAAGTACGGAAAAATCTGTTTTGGCAATGACGTAGAAAACCTTTTAGGAAAAGGATAAAAATTAAATATTATACATTGTTTATATATTTTAAATTACCATTAGAGTAAAAAATGCAGCAGTTTTTTTACACTTTTCAAAATTGTTAAATCTAATACTTGATTAAAATAATTGCCACATTTTACCAAAAATCAAAATAATTATTTCCTGTCTACTTAAAAAAAAGTTAAAATTGTCATTTCTAGCCTATTATTAAGTTTGTTTAATATAAGGAAGAATTGATCTTAAAAAGTGCTTTAAAATCTGATTAGAACCTGATTGATAAGAAACTTAATATTATCCAAAATCTGAACATTTTTATGAGATATATTGAAGCTATTTACCATGGAAAAAAAAACAATGCTGAGATTTTTAGTAGTGGCTTGTGTAACTCTCTAACATTAAATTTGGGGACAAAATTATCATTGAAATATGAATTTTAATTGAAAATAACTGACACTAGAAATTTTTAAAATACTTGGGCATTTAATTTTTAATTTAATCAGATATTAGCAATTTGATTATGCAAGTTCTACATGTTTAAAAAATACAGAGCTTTTTCTTATTTATTTATTTATTTATTTGGGTGGGGGGGGTCACCTGTAATTAAGATGGTTACCTTATTTGTTTTAAACAAATTCTGTTAGGATGTTACCATCTAAACCACATCATTACTAATTGTTGGTATTGAGCCTATCTTCTCCTCTCCCTTTGCTGAATTACACTGAATTACCAATGCACAAGGCAATTCTTAAATTGGACATAAGTTGAACTTCAAATATCACATAGTAAACATGATACAGTCTTACACAACCCTATCAAATATAGTCAATATCTACTCAGAGAAGAAGCAAGATCATGACTGCTACTTCTAGAACTGCTCTTTTTCTCATTTAAATTGCCCTAAACTGAAAGATTACAGGTTCTATCCCAGTCCAGCTTTTCCTACATCTGCGTAGTTCATCACTGAGCCTTTTTCTTCTTTTCTCCAGGTGGTTGGGCAGTGGCCATCCTTGATGACCTAGAAGGCTTCAGGAAGTGGACTTCTCCTCAAGCAATGAACATACTGTGCATTCTTATACACATACAAGAGAAAAATGAAAGTCAAAGCTGAAAGTAAAATGGACATAATTTTAATGATTTTTTTTAATTTTGTGCATTGGATTCAAACAGCAAACTGTGTGCACTCAACTGTTATCACAATATTGTCAAGAGGTCTGTGTCTTTTACCATTTTACACACAACTGTTCATTACAGTATGTTATCAGCCTCGTGGAAACCAGGGGTGTGGCATGGTAAGCAGTGACGGTAGTGCACCTAGCTTTTATATTCTCTAACTTGAAAATATTTCTCTTCTATGATTCCTTTTTTTCTTGATAAAAATAGTTTTCACCAAACGTTGGTGGTGCACACGCACTACCATTCATGCTTGACATCACACCCCTGACAGGAACACGTGCTCTTATTTTGTTGATAAAAAGTATTACAAAAATTTCCATACAAAAACTATTTTCATAGAAATCTTGCATTTCCACAAATAAACCTGAACATGTTTTTGAAAAAAACTGCTCAAGAATTTTGTTCATTTAACATTGTGACTGTACTGATAAACGCAGTCCACTTCAAAGTTCTCCACACATCCTTTTCTATGGTTGACCAGTCAGTCCCCTTTCTCCTTCCACCGAGATCTGCCCAGGCTCCATCAAGTTCGTTTATAGCAGGAACAAGGGCTTAGATTAACATATCTGAATGTTAGAATGAAAGCTTCAGTCTTCCACATAGCCATCGATATCCAGCCCTCTTTTACAACTTACAACAACGATTGCAAAACATCATCCTTTTTAATTCAGAATCTCTGAACCAACTGTTGCTTTTTTATTCTTGGTACGGGGTTGGGGAAAAGGCGTAAGGGGATAGGTGGGGACCTGGTAGAGTTGTATGTTAAATCTCTTGCCTTGGTAAAGTTAACAAAAAACATTATTGCCTTGGTATTTGACATTTCTATCTCAATCAGTGACACAGACTGTCAAAAGAAAGAAAGAAAGAAAAACACTGATGAATATCTGCTTTATATTCCACTTGCCATGAAATTCAGATTTGTTTTGCATTACATTTTTTTCACATCCTATAAACACGTATCA
Source organism: Mirounga leonina (assembly GCF_011800145.1). Classification (NCBI taxonomy): domain Eukaryota; kingdom Metazoa; phylum Chordata; class Mammalia; order Carnivora; family Phocidae; genus Mirounga; species Mirounga leonina. The sequence continues at coordinate 58,636,226 of NW_023270807.1, read as the reverse complement.
CTATTCAGATGATCATTATACTGAGTAGTTGGGGGCTAGTAACATCACCACCTATATTATCTGGGTGTCAGAAGACTGTACTGTTTCTTGTAACACTACAGTTTTTGCTGATTCCAAGTATTTTTATTCTTAATGATTTTTTTTTTTTTTTTTTTTTTACTGGTTACCCTTGGGGCATTGATATTCCACCTCCTGGCAACAGTTGGACTTCAAAAGGAACCTGTAATTTCTTACTGGACTGCATTTGAAACTAGCCACAAAATGCGCGTGTAACATTCACTCAAAAGAAGGGAGGAACCCATGATAAACAGTGTAACCCAGTGTAACTTGGTTGATCCATGATGCTTGTAAATCAAGTCTGATCATTGCAACTGCTTAGATCACAGAGTCTCTAGTTCATAGACACAGCGGCATGAGGTAACTCATTTTATTTTGCACAGGTTGCATATTTCCACAGGAAACATTCTCGCTAAATTGTTTGGAAAAAAAGGACGACAGTTTGTGCTTGGGTGTTTGGCCTCCCAGCTTCATGCCATGGTTTCTTTACCTGGCAACCTTCTGTCGTTAAATGTGTGCATGTTGATGACCTCTTCTGTTTTCACAATAACCGGGGCCTGTGGCTTGTGTTTTAACCGACGCTGGCATTTCAGGGACATCCTCAGCTCTTCCACCATGGCGCTACAGAAGGACCTCTAAGAATAACACAGAGAGTGAGATATTAAAACACAGGCCAACTGCAACCACCCAGCAATAATATTAAAATCACCTTCAAGAGGCTTGTCAACACTGCAGCCTTGAAGGTTTGAAAAATTTCATTATAAAGGTGAGAGCAGGTGTTGCACTTTTAATACACAACTCGTGATCATTAAAGTATCTTTGCCAAGTGGGCTAGTTTAAAGAAAATCTCCAGCTGATAGTGAAATAAACTGCCAACAAGGAATGCATAGAAGATGTCTATGTTGAGTAAGATTTTCAGATGTAAAATTGACTAACATCATAAAATATAGATCTACCTTAAAATTTAAATACAAACACATGTACACAAATCAGTAACCAGAAATCCATTCTTGATCTTTTAACAGATTAGAAGAAATGTACTACTTTTTTAGATCACAGCATGAAATATGAAAATTTTCTTTAAACATGGATTCTTCCATTGTGCATCTCAAAACAGAACAAAAATAGTACTCACACATTTAGACATAAAAACATGGAAAATAATTTCTGGTACTCATTATATCTTTGTGTGATTATGCCTATAAAACTATTGATGATGATTACAAACAAACATGATTTAATCATGAAATGACAAACTGTAGCATGTTAAAAATACATGAACAAATATTAACTTTTTTTGGTCAACATCAGCTTGATAATTGAAAGCTGGCAAATGTTTCATCCCATCAAGATAAAATGACCCTATAAATATTATTTTTAATTCCCATTTCATTGGCAATAGATTTGCTAGAAATTCTGTGTATCTGGGGCTCATGGTTACACACTCCTCACAATTCCTATTACAGAGTCATATATGTGAAACAAAATTTTATCAGTCCTCTTCCCCAACTAATTGAGATACACGTATGTTAGTTACATATAAATCAGATTCATGAACCAGTTGCATATTGTAGTTGGAATTCAGATGGGCTGAGACTTAGGCTCTTTCTGTGTAAGAACTAAAAATGCGGACAACGACCAAAAATGTGGACAAATATGAAAAATTTACACAATTCCAAAAAGTGATATGAAAACATAATGAAATAAACCTAATCAAATTTGCATGTGAAGACTTATTTTTTGCTTTAGATGTTGCTGCTTTATTGTTTATCAGCTTAGGCTAATTCCAAACAATATTTAATAGCATATATGTGGTTTTTTAAAAAATATTTTGCACACATAATCTTTTGTGACACTCAAACCAATACTTTGAATTAAAGTAAGCATCTCTTTGACAAAAACTGATTCAGAAAAAAGGGAAGTCACTTTCTGCAGCTCATACCTGAGATGCCAGCAAGATATCCTGATAACCCAATTTTGTGATTTTTGACCCCGTCTTAGTATCTTCTTGTCCATTCCTGGCTAATCCTCATTTCTCTTTAATGCGTTCCTGAACAGTTTCCTTAGTGGTCTTCTCAATTGTATGTCTAGGCTATTCCCTCCCAAAAGGCTCACAGATACCAGAAAAATCTATTTTTAAACCACTTATTAATAGCATTTCTTTGTCTAAGAAACAGGTAAAATCCAAATCTGTTTTTTGGGGGTTTTTTCCCCCATCATGACTTCCATGATTTAGCTCTCCACCCTCCCCATTTGTTTTTTCTCTAACACACTCTTTTTTGCTTGGACTTCCAGGGTTTTTCTCCTTTGCTTCCCCTTGCTCTAGGACCCTGCAGAGTTCTTTCATCCTTCATAACAATCCAACTTTACCCCTTTACCTCAGGACATGATTCACTCTTTAACTTATTCAGAAATCACTTTCCAATTGACCAGGCTCATTATTTTCACTCAATTTGGTTTTGTCCCTTTAGTATTTTGCACTCATTGTCATGTTTTTTTTCTATCTGGCCTGGGACTTCTATGTATCCCTCTCACTAAATTGTAAAGAGCAGAAATCAAGTTCTCATGGCACTGACTGAACACACATGTATCCTTTAAATGTTGACTGAATTTTAACTGTAGCTACACATGACCCTAATATTTGAACTCTTAATTAACAATGTGTTTAATTCAACTGTTTAAAAAAGTTTTTTTCAGAAGCTTAGTAAGCATGTATACAAGATACCTGATTAATCAAGGTAAAACTTTGGTATTTGTTTAATAACATTAAATTAGTAAAAATATTAATTTATTAGTATTTATAGTGGGTGGTGATTAAATGCTACACATGAATTCCCCATTAACTACAGTTACTGCCATGCATTATTTATAATGTGTTAAATTATACAGTTCAGAAGTTCATGAATTATATTTCTATTAAAGGATTTATATGACACCTGACAGCCAGTATATGGACACAGTGTTTCTCATTGCTTAATACCTACTATTAGATGTACTTATTAAGAACATGATGATAATGATGATGAAGATGGTGATGATGACAACACTGTAGAAATGGAAAAATCTGACTCCAAAAGGGGGAAGAATACATAGTCTTGAGGTAACTTAGTCTTGGCTCTCTGTTGAAACATTTAACAGAAGAATTGATTAGATAATATAACAAGGTCAGAACTTGATGCCATTGACACTTTAAAATGTTATAGGATGTGAATAACGTTGAATTGTTTGAAATAAGCCTTCATTTAAAATGAATAAATTTCCCATATGTTAAATAATTGATCACACCCTCTTCTTGGCAAACTCGATTTGTAGACATTTTGAATATATTAGTTTCAAAAAATAATGGAATAGATATATTAATTATTTTTTTGTGCATACTAAGAGAGTGGCCTACACAATTGATTTCCTTTGGAAAAAAAGGTCTTATAAATATACATATCCATTCAAAGATGAAATGACTCAATTTTATTTCTAGTAAGTTAAAGAGTAAACTGAACTTAGTACCCTAGACTTAACTTCAGACTACAAATAAAGGCATATAAAGCTCTTTTTAGACAATTTTATATAATATATAACATTTATAATGCTGTGTAATATAAAATGTAGGTAAAAAACCTGCACCAAAGATCACAATACTTTCATCTTTCATAAATTAAATTATCTTAAATGAATTATATTTACAAATTTAAAAACTCTGAAAATTATAAACATGTAACCCCACCAATACCATTTTAGGCTTTATCTAACCTACAAAGCTATTAGAAAGTGAACATTTTAATCAAACAGCCTTTAATCACCCAACCAATAGCTTTGGTTATTTATTGTCAAATTACTACTTTTATTAAATTTTTTTTCTCTGAATGAGCTAAATTTTACCAGTTCTCTTTTGATCTATCACTGTCAGTTTACCTAAAAAGTAGTTTTACTTTAGGTTACTAATAAAGTCACTGTGAGACCATAGGTTCTCTTCTCACATGTAGAATATTTCTAATCCTTCACAAAACTATGAAAACCTTAAGATCTGAGCAGGAATTTAGAATAAACGGGAAATTTAAAGAATTTAATGATATCATAAAGTACTGTTCACTTGTGGCACCAGGCAAACACATGTTCTTTACTTTTTTAAAAGCTTTAGAATGCAAATTCCATATTGTAATCTATGTAAGAATTTAAAGTTGAAACTATAGATATGCTTGTGGATTATAGTTGCTTCTCTGTGCTTTGTGTTGCCCAAAAATTACTGTCTCACTTTTAAATAAAGTTCTAACATTATCATTCAAGAGACAATATCTTTCCTACTTCATATAGTAATTGGAATTTTGAAAAATGTCTTTTTTGTTGAACTATGAAATCAGGCTTTGAAAAACCCAAGTGCACTTAACAGGAGTTTCCTGGCTTGTAATAAAGAAGAAGGAAAAGGCGGGGGGAGGGGGAGGAGGAGAGGAGAAAGGAGAGCAGAAGAAAGAATAAAAGAAAAAGAGAGCAATAGAAAAGGAAGAAAGGAAGGAAAGAGGGAATGTGGGAGGGAGGGAAGCGGGGGAAGGAAAAGCAGGAAGGGAGGTGGGTGGGAGGAAGGAAACGAAAACTATGTTGCTTTTTTTCAAATCACTTTTCCTTAGGAATGGAAAACCACAAATTGTGTCATTAAATAAGGTAAGTTTCTTAGGGTGAAAACAACCACAAAAATGTTTCTCCACATTAATATAACAGACTACAAAAAGAAAAAAGAAAGGCACAAGGATACTAACCATTATTAAAAACCTCTTTTAGTAAGTTTCAAAAGTTTACTAAACAGTGTCTGGATGGTAGGGTGGCACTAACCATATAGAAGATTCCTGAAAATGAAAATTTAAATCTTTGAGCTGTTAGCATGTATAATTGCATTTAAATTAGTAAAACTCATTATAAAATTCACTATATTTAATGAGGCAACCTGTATTTACACATCACTAATTCTAGAAATGATGAAGGCCTGGAAACCTTAAAAGTATAAATTTGGCTATATTTACATTATTTTTTAATAAAGACTGTATTTTTTATTTTGAGTATAATAAGACAACATTAATAGTCCACAGAAAATTGTTCTCAAGAATATCATTATTGGTGTATAGAAAAATTTATTCTTAATAGCTTAACTTTCTAACTTATAGATGTGTTTATATGATCACATGATGTGACAGCACTTGGTGAAGCACATGATTTTTTAAAGAGTAGAAATCTAGGTGTAAATATGTTCCACATTGAACACTGACATAAACTACATTTTTAAGTTAAGATCTTTATATTTAGCAATGTCTCTTTTAAAAACAGCAACTGATGAAAAATAACCAATTTGAATTTTTAAACTTTGAAGCTCATCACTTGCATGTTGAATATATGTAGTCATTTATCACCCAAAGGCAAAATAATCAAGATATTATGCACTCTGTATTTATTTTTTAAGGAGAAAACTCTATCTTATGTGTCTTGCTGTCCTATTTTTTGATAGTATAAAATGAACTAAATGATACTCCATTTTCATTCAGAATAATTTCCAACCATTTATGCATACAGTTCCTATTGGAAATCCCACCAAAACATCTTCAAGCTACTTCTATCAGATTTATAGCTCAATATTCTAGCATATATTAACTAAACTTGTTTTGAGTTTGTCCTTCAGTTTGTTAACTGATTATGGATAACCAGCCCATTCTCAGATGCTTTTCTAATTAATTTCTGATGCCATAGGCCATTTGACCAAGAATTCCAAGTTGCATGTCATAAAGACAAATCCAAACAGTCACTGTGATCCCTGCATAAAATTATCCCACATTAGATAAAACTAAATCAACTCAATAATAACTAAAATGGCATAAAAGTATATAGAACATAATATGTGATATTTTGTATAAATATTGGTGTATTAAATGAGGAAAATAGTTGTCATTTAATATGACACATTCCTTTTGATTTATACTCTTCTTAATTGACAGGATTTTAAAAATATCAAAGTGCTAATGCTATATACATCAGAAGTATAAATTGACCTCAGGCTATATGAATGTAACAGTGAGCAATGAAAGATGGAAAATGACTAGTTAAGACACTCATGTCAAAAATGTATATAGCAACTTTGATCTTGATATTCAGTTCCAGAGCAGCTCTCATTTTGAAAAAAAAAAAAAAGTTATTTAGATTAGCTGCGCGGCTGTCAGGACATTTTACGCGCAAGTTCTGCAGTGATCTTATTGCTTCATCACTTTAATTTTACAGCTAGAGAAACTCAAACTCAAGAAATCATCTACCCAAGGTTATGCAGACAACTGGTATCAGAGCTCAAAGAAGAGCGCTATTCTCTTGACCACAGTTCTTTGAATGCTTTTATTATTTCAGCCCGCCTCCTGAAGAGGTACTTGAATTTCAGTGGAGCCTTTTACCTGGACTCTGCTCTTAATCAATGTTAATTTTTGAATAGTAAGTAATAAATCAGACAGAAAAAAAATATGGGACAAAAAGAAATACATTTTTTAATGAATAAAATGACAAAGCATCCTATGCTTTAGCTGCGGTTATTTTACAATGATAAACTTAACCAAAGATTAAAATGTTCTCAGAAACCTGGGCTCTTACAGAAACGGTTACTGAATATCTTTATATTGCATTTAGCAAATACAGTGAGACAGAGAAAAATGAAGCATCATTATACATTTTTACACTTCCCCTACTTAAGTTCGAAAAATCAATGAATAAGGTCTGACAAGCTTCAACACCACTTTAGTCAATACAGCTATGAAATACATTTTAAGAAAAAAGCAACGTTAATCATCACATTTTTGCTAGTAGTCATAATGATACAATTTTCAACAAAACATGTAACATCCAAATATCTAATGCTGAATTCCAAGAAAGCTCTCTCTTTTTAAGATCCATCAGTTAAAATGTACCAGCTTTATGAATAAAATAAGTATATTATAGCAATAGCTGCTTATTATATGCCAGACACATGCAAAATACTCAGTGTATATTAACTATCTTAATTTTTAAAACACTTTCATTTATGGTATATTCCTAACCCATTTATTTGTTTATTTTAAGAGATGTATAGAAAGGTTAAGTAATTTTATCCAAAGTTGAACAAAGTTGAGAAAGGAGCCCAAATCTTCTTTTTTTTTTTTTTTTTAATTCCAAAACTCATGCTTAATTGTCTAGGAAAGTGAAATAGCTAGCCAGTGCTTAAGATCAAAGCCCACAATCTGTTTATCTAATTCAAACTCGCACTCCACATATTGCATCAATGCAACTTCAGGAAGAAAAACTACCAGGAAGACTAGCTAAATATTCTACCTCCATTTTGTGCAAAATGCTATAGCTTAAAAGTGTGAGAGTAGGCATCTTTGACTTTGGGAAACACTTGACCCTTGAGATACTTACCCTCATGTGCACAATATGGATAATGATATTTGCATAGTTCTCAGGGTAACTTTGTATTCAAATGAGATATTACTCTTTAGAAACTCTAAAGTCATTTATAAAAATAAGGTAGTAAAATTATTATTATCCAGCTACAATCTTAATTTTAAAACATCATTTATGTGCATAAATAGAGGCTGGCTTAATCATAAACAAATGACTTAAAAATCCTTTGGATGATTTGGAACTAAATTAGTGAATGAAAAAAGATTGGCATCTCATTTTTAAGTATGATATTATATTTATATGTAAAAACATTTTTAAAAGCCATCTAGTTAATCCTTATATAGGTCATTGGTAGAAATTGAGAGATGTTCTGCTCTCAGAGAAAGGCAGTAACATAAAAACAATACAAAATGGACTATTTGTCCAAAGTCTATTTGCAGCTTTTAACTTCTGAATAGCAACATGCTTTATGGCTAAATTTTATTATACTGAAAATATACTTAGAACTTCTAACTTCTAAAAAGTTAAATGCTGTTAAAATTCCAAAGCACACCTTTCTGTGGTTTGCTAATAGGTATTACTTGCAAAAGGTAAATATTGAAATAAAATCTTTACTGATGATTTATAGCAGTGTTGCATTCCTATGCCTTGTCCAATAAACGGCCTCTTTTAAAAAGCATTGGTCCCAATAGAACAAATTTCTTCAGCATTCTGAAAGTGACAACCTGTTTTCATTCTTCTGGTTCCATGATATACAGATTCAGCCAGCTTTGAAAAGCGTTTTCCTTGTAAATAATCTTTTACCCAGGATCCCTAGTCTTGCAGGATTAAACTAACCCACTTTGACTTTCTCTGTCATTCCCCCAAATTGTACTGTTTCATTCATTGGTCCTTCTACTCTGAGTTACAGCTTCCTTCTACATTTGTTATTCAACTATAGACTGTAGAGCATTCTATGTGCCCTCCAAAATTTTTTTAACTTTCAGTGTCTGGAAAAACATCATTATTTAGAGATTATCTGGAGTATGATAGACCAGTGTTCTATAATACAAATAACAACATTGACTAAAATATACTATATCCTGGAAAACAACAATACCAAGTAGTTCTTAAAATGTCCTCCAATCACCTTAAAGGAAAGCTCAAATCAAAACAAATTCAATATCTGAGCAATAATTTACATTTTTTTATTTCTCAGACATTTTGACTAAATTTTGTTAATACTTAAGTAATAAGAAAGAATATTTTTGTTGCTAAGTCTTTTCATGTCAGGAAACTCAAAGATTCATGTTCAAACTGTTCAAGGAAACAATCTTTACAGGCAAATCCATTTTCAATTGCATGGGAAAGAAAATATTTCTGTATATAAATCAGACAAAAAATTAAACTGTGTAAGTTACATTACTATTCTTGCTGGAAATCAAAAGAAGTCAGAATTATGTACATCTTTTAAAAGAGGACATGTTAAAATATTTAAGAAATGTTGAACAATTTTAAACATGAATCATAATTCTGTTATAAAATAGTTTAATTAAAATTAAAATAATTATAATCACTTCTAATTCATGCTGACAAAACCAATATATTATCATAAATATTACTAGACAAAACAAAACTCTGTATCTTAAATAGCTTTCTTCAGTTATAAGTAAGACTTAGGAGGGAGAAACAGGACCTTTTAAGCAAATCCACATAACCTGAAATTCGCTGATAATTGCCTCAAATGTATAACAGTTTCTTGGATTCTTACCAAATGAAACTTAAGTATTAATATTTTTTAAATCAGGGAATAGGTAAGGCAAGAAAAAAATCAATTAGAAAATGTACATGTTGATTAGTTACTTTTTCAGACACATTCAGAAAGGAAAAACATTTTGAGGATCTTTCCAAATGGTCAGGTTATACTTTGGAAAAATCAGAAAAATAAATACCTACTTATTTTAAAAGTTCAAATAAATGAAAAGCAATGTATCTTTGATGTATTAATATTTGCATCAAAATTAAAACCATGAAATATTATCAAAATTGTAATACACCATCTTGTGGCTATCTGAAAGGAATGCAATTTATGGTTTTTGAAGTTCTAGGGTCTATATATATCAGCAATTTCTTCTGTTTTCAGTTTTAACCTTCCTTCATTTAAAAATGATACTTTCTTACACTATTCCTAATTATCAAAAATATAAAAAAGTTATAGTCACAAGACCTATTTGCTCCACTAATATTTTACAAAATGCATGCTATTTGCTATTCATAAATTTTATCCGTAAGATTCATATTCAACTAGAACTGTGTGTATATCGTGTCTGGCAGCCTATTTAGATAAAGACGGGAAATTTCTTTTTTTAAAAAATCCTTGAATACTATAGCCTACAGAAAGAAGGAAAAGAATGAAGAAAGAGAAGGGAAAAGAAATAGCAAAGTACACTGGGGCTAGAATTATGAATACTATATCATTGCTTACATTCAATGTGCAAAATATAATTTCTTGCATGTTCAGTTCTCAATAAATAATTATTGAGTAAATGAATGATCACAAATATTTACCTTACTTTTAAAATTTAAGAAATATAATTAAAGTCACAATTATAAGTGTAAATAAACTTGACTGTGATACAATCTAGGAATATTTTATGGTTAATTTTAATAAATTAAGTAAGGTGTTAAACAAACTGTATAGCTCAACTAAATAAAATCTTTTCCTCAAGAAAAATAAAAAAGAATGGAGTCCAAGAACCTAATTTATCACAATACATAAAATGGGTCACTTCTAATAAATCCATAAGTATTTATTTTATAAACACAGTTCTTTTGAACTATATAGAAACATAGTTCTTTTTTTATTCTTTATGATATACTTTTCTAAATAGTTTCCTGGAACCAACTTCATTATTAATTTAAATAGATAGAAAGAAAGATATAAATAAATAAATAGATGATAGATCAATCTATCTTACGCCAACAGGCACTGTTTGGGACCTTGGAGATACAAACCAAAAACACTAGGTCTTTGTCCTAAAGGAACTGGGAGTCTAGTAGGGGGAGAGGCATCCACACAGAGAAACCAACAAATATGAATAAAATAGTGTGCTAAGGGAGAATGGAGATGTGCATAGGCTTCACAGAGAAAAGGTATCTAGACATAATGATGGATGTGGTTTAAAATGGGCAAAAAACTTTCCCAACTTTCTCAAAGGGGTAGGAAATGTTTTTGGAATGATGGCAGTACCTGAAATCACCGAAGTAAAAATGAAGTAAGATATGCACATCATATTTTTTTTCCACCAGAATAGGAAATAAAAACCTTGTGGAAACAGCTGTGTCCTGTACTCACGTCCATTACCTCTATTGATTAGGGAAAGATTTCTGGGCAAGTTGATACCTAGTCTTGAATGATACTAGTCTAAAATGACTAGTGGGAGTTTGCCAGGTAGAAAAATGGTCAAGATTTGCTCAAGTCAAATGGAAGAAAATTTGAAAAACTGGATGACATTGGAAAATTGAAAGTAATTTAGTTTGACTGGAGTAAAAGTGCAAATTGGGGAGAAACAAAAAATCGAACTATAATGGTAGACAGGGACAGCTCCTTAAGTGCCTCGTCTGCTAAGCTAGGGAATTTGGATTTCATTATGGAAGTTATGTGGAGACAGAGTGTGAAAGCATTGGGGAATGTGACTAATAATCCTCATGTAATATCAACACAGTTGTCTCTTTTGTTTCATCTGCTTCAGTCAAAAAAGGTACATTAATTTCCTTTTCCTAATTGTTTTAGAAGGTCATACAGGTCCACAGAAATTCAAGAAAGCTGAATTTCAACTAAACTAGTTTTTTATAGTAAGTATGAAGAAGGTTATTTTAGAGAATTAAATCCCTACGTTCTTTGTTTTGGGTTTTTTGTTTTGTTTTTTTAACAGAATGCTTACAGACTAATTTTGCCTTAAGACATGGCCTAGGCAAATCATACGGCTAGGACACAAAGAGACAAGGGCAATAGAATACCACATATATCAAGAGATTAATTCATTGGTTTTATTTTAACACTGAGCTATAACTGAAAGAAAATCATTGCATATGGAGATTTAGGGTTCCAATTAGAAAACCCCAGATTCCTTCTGTAATTTCTGGACTCATTTTAAGTATTAACTACCCAAATGACACATTTATTGCCAAATTATAGTAAAAACGGACATTGATGAGCTAATGTTTTTTTGTCTTTGATTTGTTCTTTGGATTTTATTTCAAAACTGATTTTGACACTAAAAAAAGGATCATAACATAAAAAGCATATTGAGACTTATTCGTCAGTCACACTAGTGCAACAAATATTTGATTTAGCCAAGTCAGCAGATACAGCCATCCTGAATGTTGTGGGGAAATAAATCATATGATTTCTAAATTTTTCAAACTTCTGAATTGGTTATTTTACTCAAGGACAAAAGGAAACTATCAAAATACTCATTTATAAAAACATTATTTCTAACTGTTAAATACTGTAGTCAAGTAAAAATATAGAAATGCTGTATCCAAAATTTTGGTTTCAGAAAGGAGAAGTAATTGCAACAAAAATTACCAAAGACAGAGGGAAAATGTTTTTGTTTTTCAAAAATAGTTTTACAGATGTCAGTGTTCAAAGAACATTAGCAAATATATATTTACCTTATATTAATGTATGACATTATCTTTAATTTCATATTTTGCTCCTCATATTTACCAGTAAAAGTTCATAAACCTCTTAAATATGAAAGAGAATATAATCTCACTGTGACACAGGGTCTAAAGGTTAAGCCCTAAAAAACTTTTTTTTTAATTAAAAACAAAAGAGATGTTTATATACAAAAAGTAAATGAGGTGCCAGAAGACTTAAAAATGGTAAAGCAGTAGTTCATGTTCAGAGCTATAAATTTACATACAAAAAGGGTCATATACCATCTGAGAGATTTTTCTATAAATATTCTTCATATTTATAGAACCGAGGAAATTATAGCACTAGAAATATATAATTAAATGAGATTCACAAATTTTTCAAGAATGGAACATAAAGACACTTGTACCAAAGACTAAATGTATTAAAATCTCGGGTAAAAGTGCTATAGTCTCAATATTTTTGAGGTTTATATATATTCTTCTAAAGACTCTGGTGCAAAGGAATACAGGACTTATTAAGAATAGCATTAAATGGCATGAAAGGAACGACAATATTTTCACACATTCACTAATTTAGAAAATTAACTGTAATTTCCACCATGCAAGTTAAGATTTTTTTTTCAATTAGAAATTTATCAGACTAAAAATCTTCAAATAAAAATTTCATCTACCCTCTAACTTGAAACCATTCTTAAGGATTGTATTTTAAAACCCATTTTATCTATAGAGAAGTATTTCTTCCTTCATATTACAATTTCCGATATTTGCTTCCTTCCTTAATTGCATTTCTCCATTAAACTAACTGCAATGAACTTTACACCGCAAAAGTGTCTCTTTGCCTCCGGCTTCAATGACCGGAGAAATAGTCACTTGTTCTGAAGCTAGCTTTAATTTAAACAGATTCTTGTAACTTAATCCCGATTCTTTTTGTGAACCTCCCTTAGAGAATGAATGGCAGAGGACAATTAGCGGTCACCGTTCTAAGCATTACCCTTGCTTGGAAAGATCAAAAAGAATTTGTTGTAGTATAACAGCAATTGCTTTGAATCGTAAAAAAGTGACATTTACCTTTTCCAATTGAGCGTTTTTTTTGGATTTGTATAAAAACTCGCCCACTGCCACAAAAACTGAGAGCACCAAGCCGGCTGCCAGAACAATGAAGATGCCACCAATATTTTGAACCCCCAGGGCACTGGCCTCTTTGCTCTCCTCCTCCGGGCAGCCATTGCCCCTCCACCATTTCTCCTTCATCATGTGCAGCTTGCCTTCCTCTTGTAGCTGAAGAATTGCTATGGTGATTTTGTCTCTATATGGAGAACCTAAGAAAAGAGAGGGTATGTTAACTCTTTCAAGGAACCCAGAGTTTTAATAATTAAGGGTTAACGTGATGAGAGGAGGATAGAGCTTTGTCCAAACACTCCAGGGTATGCCAATATTTATTTTCAGTAGAGAAAAACAACTGGAAAATGATGAAGGATAGACATTTAATGAGAGAACTAAGTAACAACATGAAGTAATGCCGTTCTGATTTTGAAGGGTACAATAAAAATTGTTTTTGAGGAAGAAAACGTCTCCTTTTAAAAGGCAGGCAGTTCAGAGCACTGGAAAATAAGTAAATAGGAAGTAGAAACCCAAAAAAGAAATCAATAGAGTGCAAGGATATTTAGCTAATATATAGGAATCACTCCACACTGAAACAGAGCATTGATAAACCAGTAATCTCTATTTTTAGGAAAGTTGTGGGAAAAATTGTGTTTCCCAGGATTAGGCGCAATAATTTAAGGCAATCATGATCAACAGGCTGCATTCAGGGGTAGCTCATACTTTGCAAGTAATAGGTAATCACTCCTATTTCTTATTTAATCTGAGTAACAGAAATAACAGGCTTGTACAGACTTGGATCCTTCAAATATAATCATAGTAATGCATTGTAAGGGTTTTTTTTGATAGTTTATTATTTTATGTTTTGGGGGGAAATGTTCTCTCCAGTGGAGGCAACAGTATAAATTAAATTTAGTATTTATGCTGATGGGGGCAGATATTCATCTGTATTAGCTATTACATGATAAGTAATAACTTTTCTAATTGGTTGCCCAAAAGCATAGAATAATACCGAACTGCATGCATCTTTCAACACCTAATCCAAGGGATGGGTGTTACCTCTTTTTCCCACCCAGAAATAGCCTGTATCTAAAGTTTCATCTTCTTTCCTAAAACACTATATTGCACATTCCATTTTTCTGCATCTTCTCATTCATAAGTTCTGCTTACAGAAAAATACTAATTTTCAAATTTCAGTTTGTATTCAATAATGCCTGTGATTTTTTTTTTTTTTTTACTTAAATATACCTACAGGGGCCTATACTAAAACTTTATTTTTGCTAAAAGTGATTAAAAACTTCGTCAAGAAACTTTTCTGCCTCATAAGGGACACCACTATATATTTCGTTTTTTACTTGTTTAATATAACAAGACCAACTTAGCATCATTCTCTTAGAATAGTCAAGCTAAAAGCAGAAAGACAAGGGGAATCATAGGAATTAAGTAACCTGTTGAATGTTGGAGGGATGGTCTACCTAATCCAGCTGGAGAGCTGTTTCTTTAACATAATCCTTAATCTTACTCAGAAATGTGTAGGCATATGGCTTCTATACAACATTTTTCCAGTTTTCCTTAAAAGGAGCATTATCCACTCCTATATTTAGAACTCAAATATTTTATTTTCATTGTACAATTAATCCTCATGATAATAGAAGAATTTCTGCTTCTCAGCTTCTTTGCTGTGCTCTTCTCTTCCAAATGCTATCTGATGAAAATATTCAATTTAAAATCTGCCCCTCAGCCACTTCAGGTCTCAATGGATAAGCCTTGCCCAGACTACCTTCTACCTTGGTCACTAACTGGCCACTCAGTCTAGGTCACCTAGTATTATCATTATTTTTATTATTTGCCTTTCAGAATGTGACTTATTTTCCTATGTAGATTATAAACTCTCTGGAATAGATGATGTTTATCTATGTATATATATCATTTATCTCTATCATCTATCATCTCAATATTTTCTTATATAATTGTCACTTCTGAATATTTTTTCACATAACAGGATCTCAACAAATGTTTCATATTATGAGGAGCATAATATCTGACTGAGGCATTCCTACCATAATGTAAGAGTAATAACCTAGTCCTTTTGGTCTGTCTGACATGTATTTCAAAACCATAAATTAAGGCCATCTGTTGGGCTATCCAGTTTTCATTAATTCACTGCACCTAACCTAACACCAGCTTCAAGGTCACTCTTACTTTGAATTATCATTCTGATTAACCATGTATATTCTCTGTAAATAAATATTTGATTGAGGAAAAAATATCCTCTTTAAGCAGAATTGCAGTTCGTCAAATATGTTTTTTAATTTGAAATACAGCAGCTGAAGCAAATTTTATGCTGATAGTACTTGTGAAAATGGCTACATGTGACTAATATAAAATGTGGTTTCTCCTTTGGAATTTCAACTGTAAGTAAAATTTGGGGTGATAGTGACTTGAAAAGTAGACTTCAAATATGGAAAATTCTTGATACAGCTAAGTAATATTTTGAGTCAGCTTATTTCTCATCCTGAACAATACTGAAAGAACATTATTTTATTGCCAACTCACCATACCTATTAAACTGTATGAGAATGTTTATTCTAATATCTTCAAACACAGTATTCTTCCCTACATTCTTTAAATAAGAAACAGACTAACAGAAGCAACCCACTTTTCAACAAATGATAGATACACCTTGATTTCTTGCTTGGCTGAGCTTCCTATTTCTAGCACTTACAGTAAACATAAAAATTTCCCATTGCTAGCAAACCTCCCCAAACTTGTTTTCCAATATAAATATGGTAATGTTTAAATGGAATTTGGTTTAAACCAAAGCTACAAAATTAATATACCTTATTTTGAGGTGTTTAACAAGATAAAACAATATAGGGAACATAATTGATGAAAGTAAATCCTTGCCATGTTTTACTTGTCATTCTGTCATTGATTTAGTTTAAGTAATTATTTTTTTAAAATTTTTTAAGGATTTTTATTTATTTATTGAGAGAGAGAGAATGATAGGGAGAGCATGAGAGGGAGGAGGGTCAGAGGGGGAAGCAGGCTCCCTGCTGAGCAGGGAGCCCCATGTGGGACTCGATCCCAGGACTCCAGGATCATGACCTGAGCCGAAGGCAGTCGCTCAACCAACTGAGCCACCCAGGCGCCCTAAGTAATTATTTTTTTTTTAAAGATTTTATTTATTTATTCATGAGAGACAGAGAGAGAGAGGCAGAGGGAGAAGCAGGCTCCCAAGGAGCAGAGAGCCTGATGCGGGACTAGATCCCAGGACCCTGGGATCATGACCTGAGCCGAAGGCAGACGCTTAACCATCTGAGCCACCCAGGCGCCCAGTAATTTTTTTTTTTTTAAAGAAATAGCAATTCAAGAATAAATTATTACTTCTTTGGCACATCATTTGATGCTCCTAGGGAAGCATTTCTATACAGATACTAGTTGAAGTCCAACATGGACTGAAATTTCATCTCGTTGAAAAATCTCAAGGGCACATTGAGATCAAAGAAGAAAAGTAACTTTCATCCTCCTTGTGACATGAACAGCCATGCGCTTAGCTCTAATGAAGTGAACAGCCATTAGTTAGATAGATAGAGCTTACGCTTTGCCCAGACCCCAACCCAGCCTCAAACCATATGCCAGCAATGAGAGAAGCTGCCTCCAAGGAATATGAGTATTTTTGCAAGAGGACTCTAAGATTGACTGGAGAACTACTGAGGAAATTGTCAATATGTCTATTTTAACACATACTATTGTACCTAAAAGTCAATCCTCAAATGCTTAAGGTACAGACAGATAGCCATAAATAAGTGAAGAAACACTTTAGACAAAAATATCTGAAAAACTGCAACATCCACAGTGGATAACTTTCAGCTCCACTTTGAGAATTTCAACACAGGGTTGCCAGATTTTTTTTTTTTTTTTTTTTGGTGAGAACACATGAAACAGTCTGTCTAAAATTCTCTACATTAAAATGTTGGCAAATAAATCATTTTTTGAAAAAATCATGCAGGATATGCCAAATACCTCTTAGAGCTGAATTTAGCCTTTTGATTTTCACTATGCCATCCATCTCCGAGTATTGGTTCTTTTATATTCTTCCTAGCAATGAGATTTTCTTTGGTTGTTTAAACATATAGTTCATACTGACAGAACATGACTATCATGTTTAAAAAAATTTTTTTACAAGTTGCCAAAAACCCTATTTACCAGATAGAAAAGGTTGTAGCTTATAAAAAGAAGGGAGGAAGGGAGGAAGGAAGGAGGGAGGGAAGGAAGGAAGGAAGGATGGAAGGAAGGAAGGAAGGAAGGAAGGAAGGAAGGAAGGAAGGAAGGA
>NW_023270807.1:58618175-58618683 GCF_011800145.1 Mirounga leonina | reverse complement strand
GGAAGGAAGGAAGGAAGGAAGGAAGGAAGGAAGGAAGGAAGGAAGGAAGGAAAGGAAGGAAGGACGAAGATCAAACAAAACATGATTATTATACAGTGAAGCCTCTTATATGTCAGATGCCTAAGACTTGGGGCTCAAAATGAGCACCAAGGAGGCATAGAGACAGTTTTAAGTGATACATAGTAATAGTATATGCATGGGCATAAATAAAAACTAGAAATTCACCTATTCAGAATGTCCTCAATAAAAGAATTACTGTCTCTAAACGTCCCTAAATGTTAAATTTTGATCAAATAATTTTACATAAAATTATAATTTCATTAACATCCCTCCCAACAGATAGATTAAAAGCTCCTTAGGAAAATAAGCTGTGATTATTATAAACAATTAATACAAATCTCACCAAGTATTTCAGAGCTAATTTGCTGGCTGGGCTTAGTAAATTGAGCTCCTTCCTTCCTTCCTTCCTTCCTTCCTTCCTTCCTTCCTTCCTTCCTTCCTTCCTTCC